>NW_024883026.1:0-143694 GCF_019059575.1 Amphibalanus amphitrite | reverse complement strand
TTTGAAAAGTTCAAGAACGATCAAATCAGTCGATAATACTTTGAGCTCCTAATACCTAGCTGCATGAAACACAAAGATACCTATAACGGCTAGATAACTTGCTGTAAATTTACAAGAAATCAGTGTAACATTTTCTTGTTCTCAGTACTTTCAATGTTCCCAGTACTTTCATTCTTACAAACATGATTTTTTCTTTTCTCAGGACTCAAGCAAGAAGGAGTCACCATCTTCCAATGAAGAGGTAGGTATGAAAGCTTGCATATAGTTCTCGTTTTGTTTGTTGTGCTCTTTTATTGGCTTGTATTGCCCCTAGTGGTCATTACTTTTTTGTCAAGTTTAATGCATCATTGGCTTGATGATTACCTACAAATACCTTAATCAGTCATCTCTCTCTCTCTCTCTCTCTCTCTCTCTCTCTCTCTCTCTCTCTCTCTCTCTCTCTCTCTCTCTCTCTCTCTCTCTCTCTCTCTCTCTCTCTCTCTCTCTCTCTCTCTCTCTCTCTCTCTCTCTCTCTCTCTCTCTCTCTCTCTCTCTCTCTCTCTCTCTCTCTCTCTCTCTCTCTCTCTCTCTCTCCCTCTCCCTCTCCCTCTCCCTCTCCCTCTCCCTCTCCCTCTCCCTCTCCCTCTCCCTCTCCCTCTCCCTCTCCCTCTCCCTCTCCCTCTCCGGCACTAAATGCTGTACCACCCTTAAATATTTGTCTGTCCTGTAGCTCATTTGGTAGAGTAATGGACTCAGCAGTCAGCAGTGAGAGGTCGGGTTCGAGCCGCCCCCGCACCCGATATATGAAACTCCTGACGTGGATAGTCCGCGGTTGGTAGAAGCACCCAAGATTACTTAACTACTAGGGAACATTACATGATACAAATAATGTGCAATTACTTGGCCTGTTAAAGTCGGTTGAGTGGGACAGGCTGTGTCGGCATTTGATGGGCATGTTAAACTTTGGCATTTTAAGGGGCCGGGGCCTATGTGGGCCTTGGCTCTGTCAATCTGATCATTCACTCATTTGAGTTTTTGATGAACTACCTACACTTTCTTCTAAGTTTTCAAAAATGGAACGTTCACTGTGCTACACCGCTTCAATTTTGACCGTGACACTTAATTTCGTTTAAGACATTCAAACGAGAGATGATGTCACAGTTCATTTATGATGTTTGCCTTTTGTCCTGAAAATGTGCCGGGATACAGCACGCTTTATGGCCAATCTATCACGATAAGCTGTGTCAGTGGTGTAGCTGATACGCCAAGCCCGCGCCCGGCTTGTCTAGTCACCGAGGAGCGTAACCGCTTTGTGATTGGCACTGTAACCGCAAGAGAGCTCTCTATGTTAAAAGCTTCTCACTGCTGTCTAACTTGGTATATTGGGGCTTTTGGGGACTTCCCACTTTGCTCTGCTTTAGCTACGATTAATGCTCATAAGACCGAGTTTTTTAGCTTTGGCATGGATGAGAAATACATTTCTTTTCCATGCCCACGGCACACGGCGTAATGCTTGATTATATTGTAATTACGGCTTTCCCTCTTCATATTTAGCTGCCAGGTGATTGCGCCGTGCTGCCGCCTAGGAACTTCCTGGCCGGTGCCTTTCTGATAGCGATAAGCCTCAACTGACAAGGAATCTCGGAAAGGGATGGTACCCCTTCCCCACAACCTAGAGCGCTAGTGTTGGTATTTTGCCGGGTACTGGTGCAGCGGGCCGGTGATGACCGCGCCGCCGGTGTCCGCAGGGCCAGCGGGCAGCCGCCGGTGCCGCCGGCGCCCCGCCGCCCACCGCTCTCAGCAAGGTGCCCTACGGCGCCAGCCCCATGATGCGCAAGGACCGCCGCCAGAGCTCCTCCCGCTTCAACCTGCCCAGGAACCGGGAGCTCGAGAAGCTGCCCAGCTTCAAAGGTCAGTCCCCAGCCCGGTCGGAGGGGGTGAAGGTCATGTGATGTGTTTGGGGATTTGGCGAGGCGAGGTCTTGCATTCACTGTAGCACGTTCTGTCTTTTCGTATGCGCGCCTCCTATCCTCGGCCATCATTCTGTTCCGTTTTCTGGTGCTGTATTTATTCGCTTTACCGGAGGAGCTGCTCAGGCTGCGCTGCTGCGGTAGCCTGTTCTGTTCCGAATCGATCGGCCCAATCCGTGGCTCCGTGTCAGAGGTCGCGGCCACTGCTCTGGCTCGAGCTCGACTCTCGCCCCGTGCCAGGGTTGTCACACTTCTGGCGCCGCGTGATTTCGTATTTCGATGGGGATCGAGCGAGCTGCACGATAGGTAGCTCCTCCTGAGGGCCTCTTATTTTCCTGTCCGTCCGACGGGCAATCTATCCGACAATCTGACACAGTCCCTGTGCCATTTCATCCATCCATCCATTCTTTCGTCCGTTCGTCACTCCGTCCGTCCGTCCGTCCGTCCGTACGCCCGCTCACCCGTCCGTTCGTGCCGAGTACGGCCGGCGCGCCTGGCGTCACCACCCGGGGAGCGGCTATCGCGGCGGTAGGGTACCGGCGTGGGCCGTGGCGGCCTTGCCCGACTTACCTGGAACCGACTAGCCCCACCGCTGGTGTTGGCTACAGCAGTAGTACAGCACACTGGCCAAGAGGGATGCTCTTGTCAGCGGCTGAGCTGTGCTGATTAGGTGAGCTTGGGTACGGGGATGAGCTAAGTAGTTCCTCTCATCGTTTTGGATACGACTGAAATGCTCGTTGTCCGTCCCCAGGCAACTTACTGCGATTGAGCAGCATTGAAATTCTAGTGCCAGGTGGGGATAAATGGATCGTCGAAGTTCGTGCTGCTTTACATTCGTCGACAGTGCTTTGCATTTGGTGACATTCAATATGACTATCAATGACTAGGGTGTCAGAGCCCGGGTTTCTTCTGCATGTCGTGCGGCTCTGACCCACTACTTTACAACTCGTCCAGTCACACTCTCCGGGTCGTTAACCGACCTCCGGGGTCGAGAGGCAGTCTGCAGAGGTCGAGGGGTCACGCTGAGACTGTTCAACTGTGTCAGAACGGGCCGTCCATCGGCGAAAGGCACAGTGTCTGCCGTCTTTTATGCTGCCCTTCGACCCGTGTGCTATTGCCGGCACGTAATTGTATTACCGCTGTCTTTATAGTGTTGATCGATTTTCCACTATGGAGATGCTCGTGAATGGTGTGAATGATGGACCTTGGATAGATAATGCAATGCTCTTTTTGGAAAGACTTTCGAATGATCACAGTTCTGGTAAAGAGAATAGAAATGGTGCGAAAGGCAGCACCATAAGATGGCAAATGACCAACATTTGTATTGACCAACATCATGGTCACCAACATTTGTCAACAAAGACGAATCAAATCACCCGGTTCTCCTAGTTTTGTTTTTTCTCGGTACCTATTGAAATCGTTTATATGTAACATTTTGAATTTATCATAGCCTGTCACTGCCGGGAAGCCCGCTATTATCGAAGCACCCGCAGCAGTCTGTGCGCGTTCCAGACGGCTCACTTTCATTGTCGGACCGGGCTGTGATTGACCCAGTGACCCGCTCGGCGCGAGCGGCTCAGTGTCCCCGCTCTCAGTTCGGGCGGCGGTCGGCCGACCGGCAGGCAGCGCAGTGACGTAGGCCCATCGATCCTGATACAGCGGCGGCGGTAGCGGCGGCCTCCCCCACCCCAGTCCCGGCGCATGATGGTCATCTGACACTGATTATTTCGCAGTACGCCTCTATCCGATGGCGGGCAGCCGGCCCAGAGATGAGCCAGCGCAACAGACATGTGGCTCGGTAAACGAGCTAATTGGGGGTGGGTCGGGGAACCAACCAGCAAGGCAGTTCGAGGGGGAGGGAGGGAGTTGGGGTTTATTGAGGGATAGGTCACATTGATAACAGGTTAAGTTTGGACATCAATGGGTGGTTTCTGGTCTTGACAATCCCCCACAGCTCTCAGCATCCCATATTGATTCGTATCTTGCACATCTTCTTTCTCCAATAGGCGTTAGAACTTTGCTAAATATGTTACTAACCGTACCGTAGACACTGCAGCTATCAGCGCTTTGAGCGGTTGCTGCCGGCACTGTAAAGGCGGGAGTGGGCTTCACTGTTCGGTGCATACCTCAGTCGTCACTTTTATCATCTGTGAATTGTGACATTGCCTGTCAAAGGCAGTGGCGAATCGATCCTTTCGACCTTGAACCTGCACTCATTGTAATATTTCGTTGCAAGAGGACTTTGACTCGCAATTTCCACGCGACTTAATCGAAGCAGTAAAATCACTCATAGGTCGTTTGAGCTACGCAACTCGCGGGGTCGTCAATCTCAATACGGCTATCGATCATCAGGTGACCCAGGGCATTATAAAATCAATGCTTTGCCATATGCTGACCTTTAGCCCCCGTCCGACTAGGGAGCCCAACGACTCATCCCTTTTCTGAGACCTTTGGCAGCCAATTGCCAGAGGTCGCATCAACTAACTACTTGGCTGGCCGCGTCACGCGCGCTCGGTCTCGGTAATGATAAAGGCGCGTTTTTGTCAATCGAGTGTCGCATGTTTGCGTGTGAAGTCACACAAGGCTGAGAGAGATATGAACAGGAGCTGAGACTGAGTTTTGCAGGAACTGAGTTATGATCAAGCATGAGTTGAGCAGAAGCTAAATAGGAGGTGTGTGAGGACTGGACCAGTGTTCATTCGGAGTTGAGTCAAAGCTGAACAACCATACCGAAGACGTCATCCTTGATCGATTTGTCCCCATCGATCTGTTTAATAATCAAACGAGCGTTTCGCGTGTCGACGTCGCTGTCCGAGCCACGCATCGGCGCCAATGGTCGTGATCGGTCTGCGTTTACCTCGTTCTTCGTTCAAACCCGCACGAAACGAGTGCAGCTATGATCCGCGAACGGCCAGCAGTGCACGCTGTCGAACTGGCAGGCTTTGGCAGTGAGCCCAATCCATGAGGTCTTTAATGGCAGTCATCAAAAGGTGGCCGGACTTTCCCAAAATAGCTCCGCTTGACAGCGGCTGATCGGGCCCGTCTGACCTGACCTCCCGTAAGCTTGTGGCATCCCCGGCGAGCCGTGGGGGCTTGACGCGAAATGGGGTTAATTGGTGGTCGTTTGATTTTAGCGCGTCCGTGCTATTGGCGGCGTTATGCTGTGCAACAGGGTCGGGTCACCCGCTGACCCCGGTGTGGTGTGTGAACCGATTGATTCGGGAGTATCCGTAGCCTCACGTGAGATCAAAGCTGGGCGCTACGGAGCTGTAGCGCTGACCACTCTATTTATGATCGTGGGCTGAAATCGACGTAGCGTTACGGATACTTAATAGTCACATGTAGGGGGTTTCAGGGCACCAGACGCATCCTGCAAGTTTGTATCGCTACGGCAAGACAGAAGGCGTTAGGGCAGGGAGAGCAAGGGTTGGTTTTTAGAACGACCCTACTTTCTCGGATTTCGGCTGGCTTCGGTAATAGTTGTATCCGTCTGGCGGTTTGTGGGCCCGGTTGTTAGCGCAAGTCACAGCACAGGGAGTAGGAAGCTTAGATTTAGACTTGCTAATAACTCGTGGAGAAGAAACTCATGTTTTGTCAGGAATGAATTCGATTCATTAGATATTCCTGTACGAAAACTCGTCGTTACGTAAACCATGGCGTCCAACTCATGCACGTACTGATGCGGCACTTAGACCACAAGCAATTGATCACGAAGTCTTCGACATTTCAATTGCACAGTTGCTCATCCAACTCATCCTGCATGATTTCGCACATCCTCGTGTATAGATAGTTCGCATGTTTAGGGTAGTTCTAATGAAGACTGCCTCCTGGTCACCTTGTATTTGCGTGAAGCTATTCATGGCGGATGACGTCACTACGGCCGTTGCGTGCTGTTCTGTCGCACCGACGCCGTCGCCGTCCCTTGACAAGGCCTGAAGCCACTCTGTCCGTTTCATCATGAGTGCACGGTCACGAGTGGCACTGCGCGCGTCATCGCTACTGTCGCCGCGTCATCGCTGGCTTGGCGGTACTGGTAGCGGCCTGACAGGGTCGAACGGACGGCACATCGAACTAATTAGTGAGGTCCCGGCGAGTCGGGTCTGTGTCGCCGGCCGCTATTCACCTCGGCTGTGTGATTCGGTATGGCCAGGGTGGGCTGCTGGATATTATCCGGCTGGGCTACACTGGGATCAGCTGGGATACTCGCGTAGTCTCTGGTTCTCATCATATCTCTATCATAAAACTCTGGAGGAGATTCTAACGTTGGCAGCAGGAACCGCCTTGCTGGCTGATGCCCCGCCAGCCTCTGGTCGTACTGGCGACGGTATCTGTTGATTGTTGAGCCAGTACGGTCAATGTCGTCACCGCCGTGAGTGATTGAAGCGCGTTTTATGGTTTGTGAGAGTGTGTAGTTAAAATGACGGCTGGTTAAATGAATCAAAATCATTTAGTGGTGCAGCACAGCCCGTCCTGAGAGATATATTCAATTTTGGCTTGGCAAACGGTTTCTGCGAAAAAACAACAACACGATTTTGACACAATGACGGAACAAATAACACATAAACACAGCGCCAAGATCACCGCCACTGGAACAGTCCGCACACTTACCAAACGTTACTCATGTCGCCTCGGCGGTGATGAATGTTCACTTGTTCAGGCTTATACATTTATCGATATAAACAAAAGTTCTGTTTCGTTTCAGGAAGTTCGTTCTTCGTTCGTGTCTTCGTTATTCTCGGCTTCGGTAACTTGTACAAATTTAGTTGAAATATAAGTCGTAATTTCACATCTTCCAATCAAAATAATGGGCTTATTAACTCAATAGCCCAAAAGCTCACTGGCTTTCAAATTCTTCTCATATTTTGCCTTTTCAATTTTCAAATATTTACACAAATAAAACATTTTTCGCCACCTCGTGCATAAGTCGCTCCTGCTCCACAGCAGCGATAATCGAGGTCGCGACACCCTCCCCCCGCCAGTGTCCCACCTCTTGGGAACACTATACGTCAGCGTCATCAGCGGCCCCTTCAAGAAAGCACGTAACGTCAGTGAAGGGGCCGTGAAGTGGGCCGCTCAAGTTCCGTCTCTGCACCAGTCCAGCACACCATACCGCTCGCTCTCTCTCGTCTGCTGCTCCTGGGTCACCAGCTGATGTCGATCCTTCCTGCATGACGGAAGCGCCTCAGACATTCTCGTAAGGCCCCATGGTGTCGAGCTGATCCAGCCAGGATGACGTTCTCCCGTTGACGTCCACAGGTGCAGAGATAACGGCGCAGTAGTCGGACGGCTGTCTTGGCGGACGGGCTGTGCGGACTAGGTCATCAGGGTGTGTCTATCTGAAAGTCTATCGCCGAGACTAGCGCTGGCATATGTTACATGATATGAATGATGTGAATGATGTGTATGATGTGGTGACTGCAAACTAATCTGCTGTACTTGCTGTTACTTTGTGTTTGTGTGTCTATTTGTGCATGTTCAGTGCCATTCTTGGATCATATTCCTTGGCATCAGGATCACCACACATTCGTTCCTTCTGTCTTTCTTATAGTTGGTTTGCTGCTTCCTGAGGTCGTTCGAGGAAGCACACTTTGTTTGCTGGCCGTTGGTAAGTCAAACCATTGCCAGTTCTGAGTTGCAAGGAGCGGACGTGGCCATCAGCGCTTGGCGTAGTGCGGGTCACGGTCGCTAGCGGCCAGTACCCCCGTGGGGCTTGGTCGTCCACCATCATGACAACATCCCCGACTTCAATATCTCCGGTTCCAAGTGCCCATTTTTCACGTCGCATCAGATTCGGGAGGTATTCTTTCCTCCATCTTGTCCAGAAGTGGTTGGCGATCACTTGAGCATGTTTCCACCTTCTCTTGCTCAGTAGAGCTGAGTCATCAGTTGATCCTGGCGGCAGATACAGTTCTGGCGAGCCCAACAGGAAATGATTCGGAGTCAGTGGCTCGGGGTCATCTGCGTCGCCGCTGCAGTATGTTATTGGTCGACTGTTGACGACATACTCGACTTCTACCAGGGCTGTCGACAGAACCTCGTCTGTCACGACTTGCCGACCCAGCACAACTCGCAGGGCTCTCTTCACAGACGCTACAAGGCGTTCCCATATACCTCCCATGTGGCTCGCCGTGGGAGGATTAAAGTGCCACTCGATCTGTTCTTGGCTGAGCTCGTCCAAAATTTGAGACTGGTTCCACTCCTTGATTGCAGTTCTCATCTCCTTTTCACCGGCTACTATGTTCGTACCGTTGTCCGAATAGACCACTGATGGCTTGCCTCGACGTCCAAAAAATCTCCTCATGCCCATGAGGAAGCTGTCAGTGTCTAGTGACCACACAACTTCTAGGTGAACAGCTCGGGTGCTCAAGCATGTTACCAAAAGGACCCAGCGTTTCTCGGTCTTCCGGAATTTCTTCACTTGCAGCGGACCGAAGAAATCTAAGCCGACGCAGTGAAATGGGCGGGTCGTGTCAAAACGGTGTCGCGGCAGATCTGCCATCTTCGGCTGAGACGGCTTCGCCCTCCTATTCCGACAGAAGGAGCACGCATACAGCACGTGTTTCACGGTCGCTCGACCCCTCGGTATCCAATATTTGCTGCGGATCATACTCAGCGTGTGCTCCACTCCAGCATGCAATGCTCGTTCATGGGCGTCTTGTATTAGCATGCGCGTCACCTCATCCTTTCTACTTAGGATGACTGGATGTCTAGCATCTTCACATATAGGAGCGAGGGAGAGACGGCCGCCGGCTCGCAAAAGTCCCTGTTCATCCAGCATAGGTGACACGCTCAGCAGAGGGCTGGAGGGATGCACTGAACCGCTTGTTGCTATCTTTTTGATGTCAGTTGAAAATGCTCGCTGCTGCGCGTCTTTCAAAATCATCATTTTTGCCGACTCGATTTCAGGACCATTCAGTGCTGTAAGAACCAACGTACGTTTTTGCACAGCGGCTTTCAGGTTGTCGATGTATCTTTTGATCCATGCTACGATTCTAGTATACTTGTTCCATGACGAAAATCGTGCTGGATCTGGCAGTACTGACCGGTATGTCTGGACCTGAGTGCTCAAAATATGCGGAGTCCTTCTCACCTCTGGATCGGCGTGGTCCAGATCTGATGAACCCATTCCTTGAGAGGGCCAAAATTCTTCAGTTTTCTTCAGAAATTCTGGACCTTCCCACCATGACTCTAGGTCATTCAACGTGGCGCCGGAGGCTCCGCGGGAACAGGCATCCGCTGGGTTCAAATGGCCCGGGACGTGCTTCCAATCTTCGCAGGAGGATAAGTCCAATATTTCGGCAACTCTGTTCGCCGTGAACGTATGAAAGCGGCGGCTCTCATGCTGGACGTAAGCCAGTACGATCTTGCTATCTGTCCAGTACAGAGTACGGGAGAGATGGTAGGTGATTGACTGTTTGATACTTGCAGCCAGTCTACAGGCTAACACCGCCGCTTGCAACTCCAGTCGAGCTATGGTGAGCTGTTTCAGTGGTGCTAGTCGTGTTTTCGCCATAACGAATGAACAAAGAGCCGTCTGCTCACCTTCCCCACGGCGCTCGTTCGTCATTCTAACGTACGCCACAGCGCCAAAGGCCGCTTCTGATGCGTCACAAAACACATGAAGCTGGTATTCATCTGGTTCTTGTGTCAGCCTTGCTTTATAACAGCGAGGAATGCGGATATTTTCAAGGTAGTGAATCTCGGATTCCCATTCAAGAAATTCATGGCGCTCAGTTGCCCGCAGTTGGTCATCCCAGCCGTAGTTTAGTGACCACAGTCGCTGTACCAGTATTTTGGCGCGTAGCGTGAATGGGGCAACAATACCAAGCGGGTCAAAAATCATTGCCACTCGTCGAAGCACTCCTCGTTTCGTCTCTGGTACCTCTGTAAAGCGGCTCTTGACACCGATCAGGTCCATTTCCGGTATCCAAACACATCCCAGTGCCCGTTCCAAATCTCCCTTTTGACGCATTAAATCAACGGCGGGAATACCAGAGTTGTATTCTGAATCTTCAAGAACCTCTGAGTGACTGCTTACCCACTTTGCCAGTACAAATCCTCCCTGACCAACTATTTCCGTGACTCCATTTTTTATCATTTTGGCTTTCTCGACTGTTCTAGTAGCCGAATGCAAAAAATCGTCCATATAAAAGCTTTGACGTATCGCTGAGACGATAACAGCAGATTCTGCGTCATCCCTGTGGTCATCTGCGGTTCTCTGAAGGACGTAGCTGGCTGCCACTGGACTACATCTAGCGCCAAATATGGTCACTAGCATCCTGTAATGGTCGGGCGTCTTAGACGTGTCCCCGCCTCTCCACAGAAACGTCAGCGCGGGCTGATCTTCGACTCGCATCTTCACTTGATGGAACATCTCGGTGATATCCCCCATAATTGCTACACGTTCCTCACGGAAGCGGATGAGGATCCCCACCAGGTTTTGCAGCAAGTCTGGCCCTGTGAGAAGATTGTCATTTAGTGACGTTCCTTGACATGATGCTGCTGCATCAAACACTACACGCAACTTTTTCTTGTTAGGATTTGAAACCCCGTGATGTGGGAGAAACCATGTCTTGGGGTTCATCTTGGCAGCTTCAACTTCCTCTTGTGTCAACTTGCGCGCATAACCCTTCTTAACGTATCCCATGAGCGCCTCATCGTATGCTGCCGCCTTTTCTGAATTCTTGCTCATGTTCTTCTCAGTTGAAAGTAGGCGATGGTAAGCTATATGGTAGTTGTTAGGCAAATGAACATCGTCTGTTTTCCACAACAGGCCCACCTCGTAACGGTCCCCAACTTTCATCGTAGTCTCGTCTAAAATCTGTATGGCTCGTCTATCTTCGGTAGACATTGATGTTTTATCCACGTATTTTGTACCAAAACATTCAGTACTCCACCATTCTTGGACATAGACTGGCACCTCTTCTGACTCTGTTTTTTGAACCAACATAATCTGCCGTACATGCTCAGGGACAAGATTGTGCAGTGAGCCGGAGAGCGCCCAACCAAATGCCGTCTTAACGGCGACAGGCTCCCCGGGTTTGCCCATCCTAGCCTCCAGTTGAAGTACAGCCTCGATAACATTAGCCCCAAGAAGAAGCTCAACCTTTTGTCCATTGTAACCGGCTATGTCAAGATCACGAATGTGTTTCCAGCTTTGCATGCGCTTTTCAAGACTCGGAGTTTTAACGTACAAATCGGGAACTGAAAATGCCTCCGAGACAAATATGGGTTTTGACCATGGCTCGTGGGCGGGGACAAGACTCAATGTCACCCTATGGGAAATTTGTTCCGTGCCGCGACCTCTCACCGTTTGGAGTTGGAGTCCTTGTTTCTCTCCGGTCAGTCCAAGATCAGTAAGAACTTCTTCACAGCAAAGTGATGTTTGTGATCCGGGATCGAGAAGTGCGTTCACGGCCCGGGACCGCCCTTCATTTCCCAGAATGCGAACACGCACGACCTGAAGCAAGGTGGCTGCGCCGTGGTCAGGCTTGGACGCAGCAGCTATAACTCGAGTACCGGGGCTGTCCGCCGTGTCCTCGATCCGCCTGGCCTCTGCTTCTGGGATAGGTCGCCGTACCCTCTGGCTCCCATGCAGCAAACGATGATGACGCATCCTGCATCCCTCTAGACCGCACGGCCTGGCTGTTCTGCAATAGCGCGCCCTATGCCCCCGTTTGAGGCAATAGAAGCAGACGTCAGAAGAAGCGACAATTTCGGCCCTTCGATTTGCGTCCTTCTCTAAGAATGAGGGGCATGTGTCTACGTTATGTTTTTCTCCACAGTATATACAGGCCCCGGAATGTTCCACTTCAGTGCTGAGGGCGGCTCTGCGAAGCGGAACAGCAGTCACGTCATGTTTTTTGGCTCGACTCTGTCGGTTTTCTTCTGTTGCCACTGCCGCGTAATTTATAGCTACCCGTACTTGCCGACGCAGCCACATATCAAAATTTACCAACGTTGGTCTGGAGGGCTCCAAATCAAGCACATATTGGCCCCACTCTCTCTTCAGTTCAGAGGGGAGTTTTCTCGCCACGTTATGCAAGTTCTCTGAGCTATGCAAGTCACTTTCATAACCCAGATTTTCCAAGACCGAGACGGCAGAATGAACGGCCGCGTGGAACCGATCGGTTGATTCGGGATCTAAATATCTCGGCGAAGGACAGGAAAAAACAGCTGCTAAATTCGAATGCACAATGTCTTCCTCTCTTCCATAGCGATCTTGTAGCGCAGCTATAGCGGCGCGGTAAAGTCGACCGTCATAAAGCATTCCGGAGATTGTTTTTTGAGCTGGACCAATGACGGCGCCCTGGAGATGCGCCATCTTCTCTGTGTCAGTCAGGGCAGACTGATTGCCAACCAGAGTTTGGAAAAGCGCAAACCAGCGCGGCCATTCCCCGGGAGCTCCACTGAACTTGGTTAGCTCTAACCTGGGGAGATTCTTCAACAGACCGCCATCGGTACCAGCGTGATGTCCAGTATGTATGGCCCGCTGGAATCCAGCGGCGGCAGGAGCGGAGGATGTTGAATCAACAGGGTTGGGCTCTCCCGTCACTTGACGGCTTGGATTTCCTTCCATATCCACACAGGGTCTATCGACAAAATCATCACGCCTCTCCCATTGCAATTCATTTTCGGCAGCGAGTGTTAACTTTGCTTCTAACTCCGCTGTTGCTTGTGTATCTCTCGCATTTTCAAGTTCATTTACTCTTCTCAACTCTTCTTCTTTTCGTTCTCTATCATGTCGATTTTTAAGCTGCTGCAGCTCCATTTCTTTAACTTTCAATATTATTTCCGTTTTCTTTGCTTCAGATATGTGAGAGACTGAAGAACACTCGGAGCCATTGGCTGATGCATCCGGTTCGTCCTTCCTATCCACCAATGCCTTCTCTATCTGATCCATTGTATCATGGTACTGACATTCTGCTTCTGCCACATAGCTTTGGGCCTTCTTTATTTCATCTGCACCATCGAGAGTTTCGATATATTCATCATTTTTTACTTGCAAATTCGCCAAAGCTTCATCGAGCTCAGACATCATTTTCAGCAGACTAGTCCGGCTCCCCTTAGCATCGACCGCGACTTGTGCCCTTCGTCTGAGTCTTGTGAGTTTTGCCAACGCGTACTGACGGCTTTGTTTCCCCTTCGATGATGCCTCAGACATGACTGTTTTTAGCTAAGAAACTTCTTGGATTAACAATTCAGCGAAATAAGTCAGATAACTGAGAGGGATGTATGACAGAGACCTTTGAGCGTTTGAAACTGTCGTCACCGCCGTGAGTGATTGAAGCGCGTTTTATGGTTTGTGAGAGTGTGTAGTTAAAATGACGGCTGGTTAAATGAATCAAAATCATTTAGTGGTGCAGCACAGCCCGTCCTGAGAGATATATTCAATTTTGGCTTGGCAAACGGTTTCTGCGAAAAAACAACAACACGATTTTGACACAATGACGGAACAAATAACACATAAACACAGCGCCAAGATCACCGCCACTGGAACAGTCCGCACACTTACCAAACGTTACTCATGTCGCCTCGGCGGTGATGAATGTTCACTTGTTCAGGCTTATACATTTATCGATATAAACAAAAGTTCTGTTTCGTTTCAGGAAGTTCGTTCTTCGTTCGTGTCTTCGTTATTCTCGGCTTCGGTAACTTGTACAAATTTAGTTGAAATATAAGTCGTAATTTCACATCTTCCAATCAAAATAATGGGCTTATTAACTCAATAGCCCAAAAGCTCACTGGCTTTCAAATTCTTCTCATATTTTGCCTTTTCAATTTTCAAATATTTACACAAATAAAACATTTTTCGCCACCTCGTGCATAAGTCGCTCCTGCTCCACAGCAGCGATAATCGAGGTCGCGACAGTCAACATCTACTTTTTGCGCCGGTAAAGGGCTGCGTCAAGGATTAATCATCGCCATCGATATGTCGTTCTGCGATTGATTAGTTTTCACGAATGGTGCATCGTTCTATAGTTGGGAATGGATTGAATGCCCCGAGTTTTTCCTTCGCTTGCGTACTGTGAAAACCGATATCATCAGGGGGCACGGTGGCTCTGCCCTCGGTCCGTGTGGCCCGCTCTGCTGGCCCCGATGCCCGTCTGTTTTAGAGTAGGTGTCACTATCTTTATTGTCGGGCAATAATCGGCCACCCGCCGCTCGGTAACGCCAGGAACAGTTTGGGAGGGGCGGCAGAGGGCGGGTTCGGAGGCCCGCCGGCTGTGGGTGGTGGCGAGCCAAGCTGGGTGTGCCGGACAGGCATGGGTGGTATCAGGACGGATGGGGTAGGATCAGGACGGGATGATCGTGAGCGACTACACTACGCATTTGTCACTGATCTGAAATGATTTGACGCGGACATTTACAAAACTTTGTTTTTGACGTTGACTTGCCAAAGACTCAACATTTTTTTTTTTTTAGGCTGAAAAGTCATCGTTGGGCGCCTCCACCGTAAGTTAGAATTGGACGTCCGTATTTGGCGAAAACAATCTGGTTACCATCATCGAGCGGTACACTTGCAACTAGAAAAGTTCAACTTTTCACCACTGCACGTAAAACATTCTCTCCAAAACTTGGTGCCGCTAATGACCTAGGAAGACGTGTTCGGAAGACCTCTGTCCAGTGCTCCGAGCAGTCTCAGTCAGCTACCACCCGGGCGTGGCTTCATCTGGGATCGACTCGGCGTCGGGCGGGGGTGGGGAAGCCGCCTCCAACAGGTGCTCGTTAGGAGCTGGTATCGACCGCTCCCGCGCCGCCCCAGAGGAGCCCCCTCCCTCTCCTCCTCTCGAGGTCTGATCTACGGAGAAAGGTCAGCCACCAGGAGCTGGTGAGACTTAAGAGCCGGTATACACCGCTTGGATGTTTGTCTCCAGATAACGGCCATCCCATAGACTGGCGGGAGATGGTAACGTTGATAAAGTGTAGATAGTTTGATAAGGGTTGACAACGCTGAATGCCTACAAGCCTGGATAATATGATTCATGTTATCTATGCTACAAAATATCTTGTCCTGTAAGTGAGATATAATACAGGTGACATATATGTGAATTCATACAACTGGTCCGAGATCACGTAAATAAATATGTGATAACTTGGTCTTTCTGGTTCAACCATCATGAGATGTCAAGCTGAAGTTGGGTAATGGCTGCTTGCGTGTTTCTCCGCCTCCCGGCGTACTCTTTTGGTTCCTGCTCGCGGAAGACGCATCGGCCGCCGATGCTGCTATATTTGGCCTCGGTAACGTGCCACTGGCAGAAATGTATGTGTGCTGTGACCTTTTACAGCCGTCACCTCATCAGTGGTAGTGGCCTTTTACGCTACTGCCAGCTATATTTCTGTAACTGCTGCCGCTGCTGCGTTTGGAACAGCAATGTGAAGTCCGGCCACCTATCGGCAGGGTCGGAAGTGATGGAAATGGACAGGCAAAAGAAGCCTATAGTGACAGACGTGATCTATGCGGCAAGACGTTTTTGTTTGTAATGTTGCGGTTACAGATGTTCCACCAATATTTCGCGCTGCAGCAACCTTCTCTATGAGATGCAGCTTTTCAAAGCGAATTTACTTACTAAACTTGGTTGCACAGTGACGTGTAAGTAACATCGTGAGAATGGTCAGGCTTAGAGTCAAAACTCCATGAACGGTTTGATTTATCCTTATTTTAACCATATCTTATTTTTGCCGCGATTCAGTGTGAGAAGGATGGCAATACATAAGTTGAATTCGATGGCAGACTAAACTGTTATCGCTTTTTCAGACCAGGAAAATGTAGCCCTGGCTTTTATAACACGGCGAAGAACATGTAAATAAAGGCTAGTTTGTGCATACAAATGTGCATGCTAAGGCTGCGGCTTCACACCATATTTAGCACGAAAGACGCACGGGCGGCTCACAGCGGGTATAGTTTCACAGGCGCCGTCATGCAGGAGCCGGTTGCCTATGTGTGTAAACAGCATTATTTTTTGTGTGTGAAGCTCGTTTGCACTAATAAACGTTTTATAACTATTAACAATGCAATCGTTGAATTCATACAATTAGGATGGAATGATCAAAATTGGTAGGTTTATGGTTAGAAGGTACAATGAGTCAAGGCCAATTTAAGCTATGTCTGTCATTGTTCCGACCGATTGGTGCATTTAGCTCTTATCTTTGCTAAAAATGCTACCGATTCCAACGTATCGTCCCCACATGCTTTCGAGTAAAGGCGCGGACCGTGCCCAACTGTCCAACATTTACTCCGATCGCTGCATTGTCCGGGCGGAGATCCGGCTGTGTCCGGGGACCCGTCCGACCGGCCTTCCGCGCCGTCCGGGAGGGACGGACGGGGAGACGGGACCTGTCCGGTGCGGGCCGCTCCTCCGAGCCCGGTGGACATCGGCCCCAGTCGGGCCGGGCCGGCCGGCGACGACCGCACTGCCACAGACCAGTGTCGCCGCCGGCCGGCCGGCTGGTGCAGTGATTGTGGGTGGCGTCAGCGAACGCGTTACCGTGCTTTGCCTCGTCTCTGTTGCGGGTTGTGGTCCTGCCGCCGTCATCCCTTCATGCGCTCTTGGTCTCTGCAGTATGCGAGGTAGGTAGCTTCCGGTCCGGTGCCTGTACCGGACCGGACCTACCAGTGGTCCGGTCCGATGTGCTCCATTGGTCCGAACCGATATCTGATATAGTTCGGTCGAGCGATCCTGATTGAGGTCTGAATAGTGGATTTTAATATCCGAGTGCGCTTTGCATTTATTTTCATTATTTTACGTTATGGAATCCGGATCGGCTGCCCAGTCTTCAATTCGTTGAATGCACTTATAGCTCAATGCTTTCTTGAGAATCGATGCGTTTCCGTGAATGGACATTGGACAGATGGGTCTTCCAATGGTTTAACCCTATTCCTGGCGGGGGGGGGGGGGCCTCAGGAGCCCCCCCCCCTGAGGTTTTTTGGTTATTTCTCCCAAACGCGTTGAGCTAGGAAGCTCAAATTTTCTGAATTTTCCTAAAAGGCTTCTACGCAACATGTCTGAAAATTTTGAGTGGATCTGACCTCAGGTCAGGTCACCAGAGGCGGTTTGGTGACCCTACCTCAGAAAAGTTCGCAATCACGCCAGAGCTAGAGTTTTTGACCGATCAATTTCTTCTCTTCAGGCTTTAGTTAGGATACCAGTATGTGCAATTCGTATATCTCGGAATTTTGATATCGGTGACCTAAGGTCAGGTCAGTTTCGCGACCTCCTCATTATAAGTCAATGGGGGAAAAATCAACTCCCTGTTTTTACCACTAAAACGGGTCGGAATGGCCCCATATACCATACATGACTTCATATACGATCAACCTTCACTACCTTGAGGTCTGTTTTGCTGTTGGGCAGCTGTGAGGTCATGTGACGTCATCAAAGGTCACCAAAGGTTTTTGGCCAATAACTCCGTACAGGAACAAGATACAGACGCGTGGATGGTCTCATTGTGTTCAGCTCGTCAAGACGCATCGAATGATATACATGATGACCTCGAGGTCACGTGACCTGAGGTCAACCTTTGACCTTGACCTTTCGAGGTCAACATATATATCATTCGATGCGGATTGACGAGAGGATCACGATGATGCCCTTAGTTTGTTCCTATCTTGACTAATTCGAAAGTTATTCGAGAAAAACTCTCTCCATATCTAGCGCCGCCATTTTGACTTTTTCGACCCCTGTGACGTCATCTTTGACCTGACCTGAAAATGACCTTAGTAAAAATTGTAGATCTTGACCGTGCGTATCCGATGCCGTTTACCGTTTGTCGCTGCGATGTGTAGTTTTTGAGATCTGAAGGGGGCCGAATCGGCCCCCCCCCCCGCCAGTTTCTTGTCCCGGCGGAGCCCGCCAGGAATAGGGTTAAGCATTTCCCCAAGCGCACCTTTTAGTCACTTTGGAAACTTTGGGCTGACGTGGTCCCTAAGGTTGGTATGGGCTTTTCTTATATTTGCGGCTGCGTCGGGTCGATGCGAGCGTTCCTCATATTTTCGGTTGCGTCAGGTGTTAGACATTCTCTGGGTCGCTTATCTACGCGGACAGCTACCGCCGCGCGAGCAGGGAGGATGGAGGGAGCCGTCAGCCTAGACCGGGTGAGGACGAGGATCGTCTGTCTCGCGCATAGGTCATCTCGCCTATGCAGAGGCGGACGGACCGTTTCTCCTTATGTCGCCAGCGTAAGCTGCTCTCCATCTCTCTGTGCGGCGGGTACGGTCGTTTGGAGTGAGATTGTCGGCGGCCGGGCCGCCCCGCCGTGACCTTTCCGCCGGCTGGTGTGAGGTCATTACTGGGCTCACGGGACGTCTGACCGACCGACGGTAGCGGCTGTCGGCGCCAGCTGCCGCCCCCGGCGGGCCGAGAGAGCGATGGAGAGGGAGGGGTAGCCGACTGAACCCCTATCCTACATCACCCGGCCCGGAGATGGCCACGGCCAGTTCACGACCAGGGCTGCGGCTGGGACACCGGACGGCGAACAATGCTGGTTTTGTCGCTGTTCACTTGGTCGCATCGCATGTGTCATCGATTTGATTATTCTTTGGTTGATGCAATATTTGGGTCATGTGCCATTTACATACTCCCGAGTCCCGTATCTGTCATCAATTATCATGGTTGATGCCATCGATGCCATCGGTTTCTCTTCCCGGTTCGATATCTGTGACAATCGATGGTCTTGCATCCACATTCCACATGAAACACACCACGAGTCGTTGCCCCTTGCTCATAAAATGTTTCGTGGGCATTTTAATGAGCTTACGTTATTTTATTAATTATTTCTGTCGTCTTTCATGTTGTCTTGTTTAACTACTCTATAGTTCTGATTCGGCCCCGGCTTGTCTCTTCAAAGTGAGGAGATTAGTTCGAAGCGATGAAAAGACGGCATAGCCAGTAGGAGTTCTTTTGTTGCGCTTGAAAGACACAAACGTCTGATTAGGACGTCCCCCTAGGAAGCTGGAAATGACACGGCGCTTTTATTTTTCCCTTTGAGACGATATTATTAGGAAATACTGATATAGGATTTTCTGAAAACTGATCTGGAGAGTATCTTCGCATTGGTCTGGGAAAATGATGCCGGAGTTACCATTGATCCGTGCTGCGCGGCTGTCACCACACAGCGTGTGTGTTGACCGACCGTGGACGGGACTGAGGCGGGTCGCAGGCTGACGGGCGGCCTGCCTGTGAGCTATCAATACACGCTGCTCGCAGCGTGTCGAGCTGAGCTGTAGTGGCTGGATGACCCGACTTTGGCCATCGTAATGCCGCTCCGTTACGAGCTCGGCGACGCTGCTCCGTCACGGCCCACGCCAGCGACCCGGAGAAGGTCGTCGGTCGTATTACTACAGGTCCGGGCCGGCACGACGATATTGAGCCGATATACGACCTTGCTCGCCTATACGCCCGCCCGCCGCCCGTACAGCTCACAGGCTCCGTCGCACGGCGTTTTACGGCTGCCCTGATATTTATTGAGGCCTGCGGTACCTGTGACTGTGTGCTAAAAGGTTGGCTGGGATTTGTGTATCATTTCAATTGAGGTTATATAGAGTTTATAGATGTTCTTAATCGTTTTGGTGTAAGCATACAATCAGCATGTGCCTCGTAAATTGCGGGCATTTGCAATCTGGGACTGAATATCCTCCCGTGCTCTAATCGTTATCAGTTGATAGCGGTAATGCGTCAGGGACAGACGCTGTGGAATCGCCCGGCGCTTGTGCGGGTCATGTCAGGTGGTGTGCGCACTCAAGGTCACGAGCATAGTGGCTCCGCTTTTAGTCATGTCGGTAGGTATATAGGGCGTTCCACGACAAATCGACAAGTGCCCTGCACCCTCATATTTTATTTTTTGCTTAAAATTGGTCTAATGGGTTGTGATGGGCGGGGAAGCCAGCTGTGGCAAGGATTTTTTTCTTCGAACAACGGTTTCCGAGATATAGCCTCGGGCAATTCTTGGAGTTCGCGCTGCAGCCCTATGTTTGGCGGCCTATAACTCAGAAACTATTAGTTTTTTACGATAAAAACTTTATATGGTTCAACTTACAATCAACCAACAAACATTTTGGCTATCTCGGATTTTCAATTTTTGAAAATTTTGATCACGTGACCTTTTGTCCTATTTTTCGAAGAGTGACCTTGATATTTTCCCCACTGAAAGTTGCAATTTTGTCTGATGACGATTAAAGCCTTATCAATTGTCATTCATATGCGATAATAAAAAAAAGTGGTTATCGCCCTGCGTTGACCTCAGGTCAGGTCATTTTTATGACCTGTCCATTATTACGAGCGGGAGCGACAGCGAGATCTCGAGAATAAAGCAAGATAGCGACAAGCGGTAAACGGTTAAGGGTACACACGGATAAGGTCTATAATTTTTACTGAGGTCATTTTCAGGTCAGGTCAAAGATGACGTCACAGGAGCTAAAAGGAAGTCAAAATAGCGGCACTACACATATATATGAAGTTTTTCTCGAATAACTTTCAAGGTATCCCAGCTAGGAACAAACTAATAGCACCATCGTGATCCTCTCGTCGATCCGCATCGAAACATATGTATGTTGACCTCGAAAGGTCGAAAGGTCAAAAGTTGACCTTAGATCACGTGACCTAAGGTCAACTTTTGACCTTTCGACCTTTCGAGGTCAAAATACATATGTTTCGATGCGGATCGACGAGAGGATCACGATGGTGCTATTAGTTTGTTCCTAGCTGGGATACCTTGAAAGTTATTCGAGAAAAACTTCATATATATGTATAGTGCCGCTATTTTGACTTCCTTTTAGCTCCTGTGACGTCATCTTTGACCTGACCTGAAAATGACCTCAGTAAAAATTATAGACCTTATCCGTGTGTACCCTTTACCGTTTACCGCTTGTCGCTATCTTGCTTTATTCTCGAGATCTCGCTGTCGCTCCCCCTCGTAATAATGGACAGGTCATAAAAATGACCTGACCTGAGGTCAACGCAGGGCGATAACCACTTTTTTTATTATCGCATATGAATGACAATCGATAAGGCTTTAACCCATATATGCATGAATTAATTTTTTGTCGAGTATTTGTATGAAACTTTCTAGCATTGTTAAACAACATGTTACTAAGCTGCTGACATCAACTGTTTTGTTTTTACATTTAGTGCTTGCCTGATATGCTCGTTCAAAGTGACGTACAAAAATGTACGTCTATGCCAGGTGTCAACAAGACAATTGTGACGTCTGCCGCCGCCGTCCTAAAATAATACATCCGATATCCCTAATACAATGCTAACGTCTTTCGTACTTCAGAAGCGATGTATGAGGGATGGGTTGGGGTGGGGATGGGGTTGTGGAGGGGGTAGGGTGACGTCATGTCATCGTTAACCTGGGCGAGGGGAATAACTTGTGTTGTACGAGTATGGTCAAATATGATGTATGATATGTTGTGTTGCATTAGAGACCCTTGGAAATGGTAGTTACAATTCATACGTTGAATTAGGAAATAGATGTAGATCATGTATGATGAAAATAAGGAAATTTGCAAAACACAACTCAATTATGTCAACTTTTACCGTCTATTGAAAACTTGTCTCATGTACATAATAGTCAACATAGTACATTTATAAAAAGAGCACGTTGTCAATGGCGATCAGGAGGCGTTCTGCTGCTGGCCACCGACGCGGTGACCCTGTGCTCCCCTGTGGCAGTCACAGTCCGGCGCCCGGCGCGCTCCATGCTGACTACCTGACTGCAGAGCTTCTTGAGGAGACAGAAGATGTAGCCGTTCCGCTGGGGGCCTTCGCCCAGGACGTCTGCCTCGTCCACGCAGCTGACGCGTCGGTCGTCGTAATGGCACTAGTGATGTCAATTTCAGAAAACATATGTCCAATGTCCGTCCAATGTCCAATACTTACGTCGACTGTCCGTCCAAAAATGTCCAAGCCAGCCATTTGTCCAAAGATGTCCGACATCTACGCAATAGTTTACACTCAACACCGTTATTTAATTTGGTTTTAATGTATCGTTACCAGCTCAAAAGTGGTATTCATATCGAAAGCTGAGCTTTCTACAGCCAATCAATGTTAAACACGATTACTTTATGAAAATGTTGAGGTGTAGCAAGCGGTTGTCCAAAGTTGTCCAAAGCCTGCTGTCATTGTCCAACCGAATTCCGAATTGGACATTGGACAAAATCGGAATTCCGAAGATTCAAGTTCCGATTGACACCACTAAATGGCACCACCTGTCCCGTCCCACACTGTACACGTCAGACACTGTCCCGAGCGCGTGGCCCCGCTGTAATGACTAAAGACGGCCATCAGCCGGACGTAAAGTCGCCGGCATGGTCAGCGGAGCAGAGCGACTGGTCGCCCTCGACTTAGAACTCGGAGAGGTGCGTCTGTCCAGGGGCGTCGGCCGGCTCTTCCTTCCCCAGTGACGGCATGATGGCCTCTTGGAACTCGTGATCCTCGACCACGTCCATCCAGCGGATAACAGCCGCACTGCAGCCGTTGTTGGCAGTCGTAAATGCTTCGATGGTCTGATTGGACTTCTTCTTGAAGGCGTTGATGTCGGTGAGCTTGTTCGCCTTCAGAAGGCGATTCCCTCACATGGTACCCGTGCCATGGAACTGGCGCTTCTGGATCTCTGCTGCAAAACCGATCATCAGGGTCAGGCTTGGTGCTGCTTTGGAAGTGACATACATCCATAATCATCCAGAACCGGTTGAGCCGGTGGGTGCGACCAGTTACGGGCTCAGTTACGTCTTTACGGCTCAGTTACGTCAGTTACGGCTCAGACCAGTTACGTCAGGCTGGCTGGGTCAGCATTCTCTTCGTCGCTAGAGTCTTCGTTTGTGTCGACGCGAACTTCCGGCGGCTCTAGGACGACGACCGTGACATCGGCGACTCGACTTCGCTCCTCGATGCCATCCAGAACAGGGCTGCGGAGTCGGAGTCGGAGTCGAAGTCGGTCGGAGTCGACAATTCTGACCGGAGTCGGAGTCGGAGTCGATTTTGGAAACCGGAGCCGGAGTCGGAGTCAGAATCACCGACAAACCCATCGACTCCGCTGACCTGGCAGGGCTGCTGAGTCGGGAGTCGGAGTTGGAGTCGGTCGGAGTCGATAGTTCTACCCGGAGTCGGAGTCGGAGTCGGAGTCGGAGTCACTGAAAATCCATCGACTCCCGCAGCCCTGATCCAGAACATCGTTGAGGCTCACATTTCCCATCAAACCAAAGCATAAACGTGTTTGATGTTTGGGAAACAAAATGTAACGGATATGCATAGACGTACATTATTGTACGTGCGTTTTTGTGAAACGTACTATTTTTGGATTTGCTCGGTAAGCAAAATTAGCATTATAATGACACCACTCATGAAGTTAGGGTCATGCTTGAGCAGATTGCTGGCAACGAAAGCTAATCCGGGAAAAGCACTTAACTATAATTAAGAACACTTGGCTCACCCTGGGTCGAGCGTCTGAACGAGTGAAAATCTTCCCGTAGCGGCATCAACAAACCGAATGTCTGAAACTCAACACTGAATGCATTGGTACCGTGTTTTTTGGTATTCACCTGACGGCTAACAATGTAAATGATTTAGAACGACCGCGTTTGATGGCTAATTAGCTCTATTTCTATAAAGATGGCACACATTGGTCAACTCAAATTGACGTACATTTATGTACGTCTATGCATATATGGACCGTCCACTTTCGTCATCAGACAAAATTGCAACTTTCAGTGGGGAAAATATCAAGGTCACTCTTCGAAAAATAGGACAAAAGGTCACGTGATCAAAATTTTCAAAAAATGAAAATCCGAGATAGCCAAAATGTTTGTTGGTTGATTGTGAGATGAACCATATGAAGTTTTTATCGTAAAAAACTAATAGTTTCTGAGTTATAGGCCGCCAAACATAGGGCTGCAGCGCGAACTCCAGGAATTGCCCGAGGCTATATCTCGGAAACCGTTGTTCGAAGAAAAAAATCCTTGCCACAGCTGGATTCCCCGCCCATCACAATCCCTTACACCAGTTTTCAACGAAGAATAAAATATGAGGGTGCAAATTTAATTTTTTATTTGTCGATTTGTCGTGGAACGCCCCATATGTTGGTAGGTTTCACTAGTTGTCGCTCCATATAGGTTCGGCTGACAGGTGTGGAGAGCTGTCTGACGGCACCGGTCGGGTGTCACACCAGATGGCGGGATTGTGACCGATTGTCTGGACAGCGATACCTACTGTATGATTTCCCCCGATGGTGGAACTCGTCCAGACACTGCCGTCCACTCGGGAAATTCGCTTTGAACTTTTGTTGACATTTTGTGTAGCACAGACACGTAACGTCCTGAATAATGTGTGCGAATAGAAGTGTTAAAACTTGAGACAGTTTAGATCATCTTTAGCGTGTAATCCAAAACATGTTTGCAGTTAGGCACTCATTGATTATTTGTATATGGCTGGTGTATAATGTTTGATATGCACGTTTGGATGTGTCATATACCCAAAATATCGACATGACGTCCTGCGAAGATTGTGTCCTGCTGTAATATCGCTATGCATGCACGGTGTTAACGCCAGTATCCCTGTATTGCAGAGGTGGCCGCCAGCGAACGGGAGGAGCTCTTCATCCAGAAGATCCGACAATGCTGCGTGCTGTTCGACTTCATCTCGGACCCGCTGTCCGACCTCAAATGGAAGGAGGTGAAACGGCTGGCGCTGCAGGAGATGATCGAGCACGTGTCCTCACAGCGCGGAGTCATCACCGAGAACATCTACCCAGAGGTGGTACAGATGGTGAGTGGGACCTCCCGACGAAGCGATCACCGCCCCTCTCCGCTGTTTGTGCTCTGCATCCCCCGATGAATGCGAATCGCGAACTGCGAGGTTTTCTCTATCTTTCTTTAACTCAGTGCTGCATTTTTGTATTACTTCTTTATCATTGTCCTTTTGTTTTCCTTGCTTTGCCAGAAATTATGTCGTCCTTATTTTGACAAGCCTCTTTTTGCGTACATATTCTTGACGGATCACATTTGCCTTATGCCTTTGTCTCTTGTGGATTTACCTGTGAGCTGAGCCGTGTCCTATGTGTGGTCTGTAGTGTCATCCAGCTCTCACCTGAAGCCATAGATAGTCACGTGCTGAAGCTATATTGGGACATCGCAGAGACAATGTGTGGAAACCCTGGTGAGCAGATTCAACGGTACGTCGAATCGCTGGCGTTAGATCTGTCGCCTTCAAAGGTAAATAACGTGAAGATTGGAGCACCGGAGTGTCACAGCCGAGCCGACGTCAAAGGCGTGTGTCAGCTGCTTTCAGTCTGATTTGCATTCCGGCAATCAGCTAATGCCGTATCTGCTCTGCCGGATAGAGCAGCTCCCGAGAGATGAGCTTCCAGCGTCGGGGAGGGGAGGGGGGAGGGGAGCTGCTGACGACAGACGGTGGATAGCTCTGCTGGCTTACGGCTAGAACAGAGGGTCCGCTAATCAGGGATCAGGAGGGGGAACAGCCGGCCGTGCTAAATGCCGTCCCTTTGACAGGAATCTGACGCTGGGTTCATATGTGCAGTGCCCTTTGCGACCTGTCTGTCTATCGCTCCTGTCGATGCGCCTATCGCTGCCGACTTGTCCTGCGCTCCCAGCTCGGATATTGGATAATGCACTGAGCTGGGGAACTCAATCACACCGATTGGAGAGTCTCAGCTAAGGTGTACTGGGTTAAGTTGTTTCGGGTGGTCCGAGGAAGTTGTTGGCGGACTGGATGAGGGCGAAACTGCGTAACTCGCTCCACCAGACACAACCGCTATTTTTGGTGTGCGTGCGCTCAGTGTCACATTTGGAGCGCTGGAGTCCTCGCGGCCAGAGCGTCAGCCGTCATCCATCCTTTTTGGTCGTGGTGGTCGGACGTGACCTATCTCTGCGGCTGCGGCGGCCAGGGTCCGCCCAGGAGACACTTTCGGGTGCCGGCGGCGGCGGCGCACACAGCCGCTATCCAGGTTCAGAAGTGGCCAATACCCTAATTTTCGACGAATTTTAAAGCGTGCTTTTCTCGCATATTCTGGTCGTAAATTGATCAGACTGTATAAAATATCATCCAGAAAAAATATTACTCATTCTGGCACAGATTGGTGGGCTCCCAACTCGACCAACCCCCCTTCCCCCACTCTTACCAATCCTTCGGCCTCGGCCGATCCTCGCCCGTTGGCCTCGGCCGACAGGCGAACGGTGCTTGAAAAAGGTCCACGATCTCCTAAGATCCTCATCTTCCGGAGCGCAGACAGGGAGCTGAGCTCTCTGTCGCCCTTCCAGCGGAAGGATGGCTGCGACCGGTTTGGTTCGATAGTTCGTTGTGACCGGATGCGTGATGGCGCGCTGGAGGTCGAGTTCAGGAAAAGCGAGGAGGCGGCGAAAGCATTGGACGCTACTCGCTTCGTGTTCTCCGAGGGACGGGCATCCGGCCGGAGGCTCGTTTCCATCCCGCTTACAGTGGAGCCCCACCGTTCTAAGAACTCCTCACGAGGGGTCATTAACTGTTTCGATTTGAGGGGAGTGAGCGACGAGGATATTGCGGACGGGCTCGCCGATTTCGGCGTGACAGCGGCTCGCCGCATCATGACGAAGAGAGGCACGGTCTCGACCAACAACATCATTCTGACATTTGACTCTACCGACTTGCCGAGTGAGATTCGCGTGGGCTACGTGAAGGTTCGCGTGCGGCCTTTCGTCCCAGCGCCCATGCGCTGCTTCCGCTGCCAACGTTTCGGCCACACAAAGGACAACTGCCGAGGAAGACCCACGTGCTCCAAGTGTGCTTCGCAGGACCACACTGACGAAACCTGTGACTCGGAGACCCCCCGATGCGTCAACTGCGGAGAGGGGCAGACGCCGCACTCCGCGTATGATAGGTCTTGCCCTGCATACGTCAAGGAGAAAGAGATCATGACCATCAAGGCTACCAGAAATCTGTCTTTCAAAGAGGCCCGGGAGGTGTACAACCAGAGTCACCCGAAGACCTCGTATGCCCAGAAGGTGAGAGTCACAAACTCTACCGATGCCTCCCAGATGAGCGTAGCACAGCTCGTGCAGCTTCTCAAACGATTCGGCCTCACCGTCGTAGCCACTGGTGACTCAGCGGACAACACGGCGCCTCGTGCGCCGCCGAGCAACACAGAGCAGGCTGCTCAAGAGTCAGTGTGGGGTCCACCCAGTCCCGCTCCAGCCGCGAACGGTAATGGAGACGATTGGATCGTCGTCCAGCGCCGACAGGGTGGTCGGCGCCCCCCGGCGCAGGGTAAGGCGCCACCCACCCCGCCCCGCCCCCGACCGTCTACGGCGGTGCAGGAGGCTCTGCGGCGGGGGGAGGAGGAGAGAAGGGCACGTGAGGCGAGGAGGGCTCGCCTCGTCCAGAAGGCCCTCGAGGCTAAGGAAGCCTCGTCTGCCGACTCCGCCTCCGGGAGTGCCAATGCGGCTGTCGCCGCTGACACCCCGGAGACACCTGAGGCGGGGACTCGGCCCATCATGGGTCCCCCGCCGCCTCCTCCACCTCCGCAGCGGCGGCCACCACCGCCGCTGCCAGAGACGCCTGTGTCGAGGACACAGGCCGCCGCCTCGACATCCCCGTCGGGGCGGCAACAGCCCTCCGCGGCTCCAGGGCGCCTCGCCAAGCGGCAGACGCCCCCGAGCTGGTCACCTTCGGAGGGCGACGCCCCCCGGTCGAAAAGGCCCCAGCCGGGCCCGAGCCATGCCCGATCTGCCTCTGCTGAAGGGAGGCTTCACCGAGAGGGCTCAGGGCACCCCCGTATCCGCTACGGGGGGAGCGCCTCCTCGGAGTTAGAGGACCTAGTCTAGTCTTTCAGTCTAGTCATTTCCTCTTTTATCCTTTTATCTTTTTCGCGCTATTGCGCTTTTTTACCAGGTGCATTTCTCTCGGTGCTTTTTACCTTTTTTGTGGTCAGTCAGGTATCTGTGTGCGCCTTTGCCTCATGTTATACGCGCCCTTTTTGCGCCTTTTTAACCACGCCTTTTATTCTACAGTGGAACTGTAGAGGCCTCCGGGCCAACTACCAGGACCTACAGTCTCTTATCCGTTGGCGCACACCCCTTGTTTTAGGTCTCCAGGAGACCAAGCTAGCGCCAAACGTTACCTTTGCCATCAAGGGCTACTCTGTTTTTAGAAGAGACCTGGACACCCCTACCATTGCCCATGGAGGTGTGCTTCTGGCGGTTCACCACAGCGTACCTGCTCGCCAGGTGCCGCTGCAGACTCCTCTGCAGGCGGTGGCCGCCAGAGTTGATTTCAACCACCGGGAACTGACAGTGTGCTCTTTATACCTACCACCAGGTATAGCGCTCCCGGTGGTTGAGCTGCATCGACTTGTCGATGAGCTTCCACCTCCGGTCCTGGTAGTCGGCGATTTTAATGCCCATAGCCTGGCGTGGGGATGCGACACGACTGGCACTCGTGGTCGACTTTTAGAATCTTTTATCCGCGATGAGGCGCTGTGTATTTTAAATACAGGACAGCGCACCCATTTTACAACACCCTCCGGTCAAACATCGGCTCTGGACCTGAGCTTAGTCAGTCCGCGGCTAGCTCAGCTTTTTACCTGGTCCGTCCATGACGACCCACTCGGGAGCGACCACTTCCCAGTGTGGCTGGAGCACCAGGAGTCCCCAGTGTCAGGCAACCGTCCACCTAGGTGGAATGTTCGGAAGGCCGACTGGGGCGAATTCCAGGCCGCCGTAGAGGCCACGGTTTTATCCAGAGCCGACCCCTCTGTGATGTCTACAGAGGATTTTACATGTTTACTCATTGACTCCGCAAACGGGTGCATACCCAAGACGTCGAGTCAGCCTCGTCGTCCTCCGGTCCCGTGGTGGACCAAGGAATGCGGAGATGCGATTCGTGCCAGGAAGCGCGCTTTTAGAAAGTTTGACCGGAGTAGTACTACTGAGAACCTCATCGCTTTTAAGAAAGCGCGGGCTTTTGCCCGTCGCGTTTTAAAAGAGGCAAAGGCTGTTTCATGGCGCACGTACGTGAGTTCCTTAAACCGTTTTACTCCTACGACCCAGATATGGGCACGCATGAAGCGCATTGAAGGCCGGTTCAGCTCTGTTCCGCTTCCGGTTTTAAGAGTGAACAACACGGACATATCCCACCCTTTAGACGTCGCAGAGACGATAGGCCGTGCACTCTATCAGCGCTGCCGAGGAGAGCCGTCCTCACGACCTGCACCAGCCGCCGTGGACTTCAGCACAGCTGAAAATTTGATGTACAATGAGCCTTTCTCTATGGCTGAGCTCACGTCTGCCATCAGCTCGTTGCGCAGCGTCTCAGAAGGTCCGGATGCTGTCCACAACGACATGCTCCGTCATCTCCCAGCAGTTGCCCTCGAGGCGCTGCTAGCAACTTTCAATTCGCTTTGGGAGACTAGCACTTTCCCTGAGACCTGGCGGGAAGCCACTATCATTCCTATCTTGAAGGCTGGCAAGTCGGGACATGACCCTCTCCACTATCGGCCCATCTCTCTCACATCATCGCTTTCAAAGCTGATGGAGAAGATGGTCAATGTGCGTCTTAGCTGGTTTTTGGAACATCACGGTGTTTTTACAAACGCCCAGTGCGGCTTTAGAAAGCACCGCAGCCCTGTTGACCACATTTTAGCCCTCGACACCGAGATACGCACCTGTTTTACTGAAAAGAAGCACCTTGGAGCACTGTTCTTTGATATTGAGGCGGCCTATGATACAGTGTTACGACACAGAATACTTTCCAAAGTACACAAGTACGGCATACGCGGCCGGATGGGCCTCTTTATTAAGAACTTTTTATCGGGTCGTCGGTTCAAAGTCCGAGTTGGCAGTAGTCTTTCGAGCAGTTTTACCCAAGATAACGGAGTTCCCCAGGGCGGGGTGCTTAGTGTGGCGCTCTTTGCAGTGGCGATCAATGACATCGCTGATGATCTGCCGGTCTCGATCGGTAGATCGCTCTTCGTGGATGATTTTGCCATTTGGTTTGCCGCTTCAAGCGCTCGGCATATGGCCAGACAGCTGCAGCTTGCAGTGACGCGGTTGGAGAGATGGAGTCGAGACAACGGTCTTCGTTTTTCAACAACGAAGACCGTCGCTATGCACTTTTGCCGCCGCCGCTGCGGCGACCTTCCCTTGGGAATCCAGCTCTATGGACAGATGATTCCTACTCGTCCGGTGGCGAAGTTTCTTGGGATCTTTTTTGACAGTCGTTTAACGTATAAAGAACATTTTAGAACGCTTCGGGAACGATGTTTTAAATCCCTGAACGTTTTAAAATGTGTCGCCCGCACATCTTATGGTGCGGACCGCAGGACCCTTCTTCTTCTATATCGATCAATTGTACGATCGAAGCTAGATTACGCTTCTTTTGTCTACGATTCAGCGAGTGAATCTAGCAAGAGGGTCCTGGATACAGTCCATCATGCAGCACTCCGAGTAGCCACCGGAGCATTCCGCACCTCGCCCAGGAGCAGCATTCTTGCTGAGGCGCATGAACCGCCACTTTCACTCCGCCGTCAGATGTTGGGTATGCGGTACGCGCTGAAACTGCGCCAATTTCCTATGCACCCGACGTACCCATACGTTTTTTCACGGCATGCCACCCGATGTAACGGAAGGTTACGACCCTCGTTCGGAGTGCGCATGAAAGAACTGTTTTCAATAGCTGACATAGCATTGCGTAACGTTCGTCGTACCTGGGCTGCGCCCCCTCCACCGTGGAAAAGTGTCAGTCCACAGGTGGATCTTTCGCTTTCTGCAGTTCCAAAGGGCAAGTTGCTGCCTGCAGAGGCACGAGTCCGAGCCTTGGAACACCTTGCCTCTTACGATGGTTTTATTCCTGTATTCACAGACGGCTCTAAAACACCTGAGGGAGCGGGCTGTTCTTTCGTCGCTGGCGACGATACCCGTTCATTTTCGTTGCCATCTTTCGCCTCGGTGTTTTCATCGGAACTTGTTGCCATCGAGAAGGCTTTGTGTTTTATTGAGGTATCGGACGGACCTTTTTACTTGATTTTATCGGACTCCCTAAGCAGCCTGTTGGCCCTACGGAGTTTTAATCCAGCCGACCCGATCGTTCAAGACATTTTAGCTCGGCTTCAGTCAGTAGAACAATCGGGTAAATCTGTTCAGTTCTGCTGGATTCCCAGTCACGTTGGCGTTCATGGCAATGAGCTGGCAGACGCGGCTGCAAGGCGTGCTGCTGCAGCACCCTGCACTCGTCGGTTGCCATTGCCGGCGCGTGATTTTTACCCTGCTGTACGATCTTTTATTCTAACGGAGTGGCAGGCAGAGTGGCGCCTGCGTGGAGGCAGGAAGCTCCGAGAGGTGAAGCCGACTCTGGAGCATTGGAGGTCTTGCTCGCAAGACAACAGGTCAAACGAAGTGATTTTATGCAGGCTCCGCATCGGTCATACGTATGCGACGCATGGCCACCTTCTCCGCGGAGATGAGCAGCCCGTTTGCGGCGGGTGCGCCGTGCCTCTCACCGTCGCCCACGTGCTTTTATCTTGTCGACGCTTGGAACCGGACCGGACTCGCTACCTGGGCCGCATCGCTCCGGATATCACCGTCCGCCACTTGCTGGGTGACGAGTCACCCTGGGTTTTATCTGGCAACATCTTTTCCTTTATCCGTTCAATCAAATTCCAAGTAATCTACTCGATCTGATACCAAACCAACTAGTCCATACGTCTATTCTAATCTAGTCCTTACGCCTAGTCAGCTGTCTTTTACGATACGCTTGGAGTATTTTACCCTTCTTTGCTCTTTTTAACCAGCTTTTAGGCTTTTTTAAGCCTTTTATTACGTCGGTTTTCTTGTGACACACTTGCTTTACTTGTATATAGTTATGGGCGCAAAATGACCTTGTAGTCGGCGCGCCCTTAAGCCCCAATAAACAAACAAACAAGGGCTCCCAAAGTACACCGTTTTGTTTTGCTCCGTGAGACCGAACTTGTGCTGCGATTTTCATGTAAATGTTGACGAGTCTCCTGTCATATTCTTTGCTTGAAAATATGTAAGTAAGATATCAGCTGAAAGGGGAAAATGTGCGGAATCCATTGGTAACAAAAGTACATCTAAAAAACTTCCCACTCAGTTATTGTACGCTAATTGTTGCACACTTGCACAAAGCAGAAGGGCTTGAGGATTTCAATATTTACATAGGCCTACCAAAAAACGCACAGCGTGCTTCACATCGAGACAACGTCCATAACATATACCGTACAATTGTGATTCATTTGCTGAAAAAATTAGGTCGGCATCACACTGCCGGCAAAAGTTATTGCAGTTCTAGTGACGCTAGGTCGCCGCCCCGCCGCCGACCTTGCAGCTGACGTCCGTGCAGTTCGGCAGCTGACCAATCAGCTGCGAGAGAGGAGCGCGGTCCGTCTAATCGCCCCGGCAGTTGCTTGTGCGGAGGGGTGCTCGACGCTCGTGTCGATTGCATTTGTTGGTTGTCGATTGTCGATTGACTTGTGGGTATACTTTCTGGTGACCAATAAATGTTCGTCGTCATAACTAAATGTAGTCTGATCAAATTCAATAAAGCAAAAAGACATCCAGCCAACAGAACATCGTAAGAATGTCCGATATGGTTCATAACATTCAGAGTTTTGGGGAGCAGCCATCGACCAGAATGAACCTTATTGGCTTTTGTATGTAACATTTGCATTGCTTTTGGAAAGTTTCAGTCAGATATCTTCAGAAATGGCAATGTTATCGGCTTTTGCATTTTACCGTAGTCGGTTAACATAATTTTCGATATTGCAAAGGCACTTTCAGTACGTTCTTGATATCGAAAACCAAAACGAATAGCATCATCGTGTTCCAGAGCTCAAATTGCATCTGACGCACGTCTTTTTTGTTGAGAATGCTCAACTTCAAATTTTGACCTTTTTGACCTCGCCGTGACCTGACCTTCATTTGTCGAATGGAAATAGTTTCGAATCGGACGACCCAGATGACATCATTTTTAGATGCTTTTGCCGAAATGGACCATTAAAGATGTGTCGCATGGCCTTAAAAATGTATGCATTTCCTTCCATGACCTTTTCCATGACCTTTTGTGACCCATGACCTTTCCATGACCTTTTGTGACCCATGACCTTTTGTGACAAAGTTAGGTTTCGTTTGTCAGCTATTCCTATCAGAAGCCGTTTTAATTTTTAGTATTGAACGAGTAGTTTCGAGGACAGCAGGGATGCTATGCAGAATCCCCTCCCGAGTTACCCACGTTATGGGATATACCCGTCATCCGCGGATTACAAGCAAATATATTTTTACGGCAATGCTGGATCAGCAGGATGCTCATACGTTCACATACGTGACTTTAAGGTTTACTTCACTTATAATAAAAATTCCATGGCAAAATGTCAACTGGTTAACGAGTTATCGCATTTTGGCCACTTCCGAACTCAAATAGCGGCTGTGTGCGGCGGAGGCCCGTCTTGGAGCGTCGATCGCCGGGTGGCCAGCGTGACGTCAGCGGCGGCTCGGCGGGCCCGGATCGCCGCCCCCGCCCGCCGCCGGCAGCGGCGCTGATCAATGCCGCCGGCGGTATCACAGACTGCCGAGGAGCCGACCCGAGACCCGGCGGACGGAGCCGTCTGTCACAGAGCGGCACGCGAGCGCCGGTGACCCTGCCGACATCAGCGCGGCTGACACACGGGGCGCTGAGCTGGTCGAGCGGAGAGGCCGGCCCGGCCGGCGCCACAGCGGCAATCCTCGCCCGCCGCCCTCATATCGATTGTCAGAGCCAGCCCGGGTCGGGATTGTAACCGCTGAGCTGCTCCGGTGTGGATCAGCCTCAGAGCCGAGCTGGGATGGGGCGCCGGTCCGTGCGCGGCCGACCGCACCCAGCCGGCGCCGGCCGAGCGGGGGTGGGACGCTAATTGGCAGCTCTGCCCCCGCCCGTACTGCCGTACAACCAGGGTCGTACCCGGTCGTATCCAGCCGGTGTGGTGTTGGGGTGGGAGTCCGGTCCAGTCACCGACTGCGCCGCCCTATATTACATCGAGACGGACGGGAAAAGGCGGACTGCTAACAACGGAACTTTGTCACAAAGGCGCTGTGGTATTCACGCAACGTCGCCTGCCGCTCCAGTCCCTTCTAAAGTGTTATATCGGCTCACCCCCGCGCCTGTGATCGCGCCTGGTAAAATGCATGCCTGGCGGCGATTTGCTTATTCGGGCTCCCCTGGGGCGGTAGCGGCGGCAATGGCGTCAATATTGCGGGCTGAATGGCTGGCGTACGACCGAGTATAGACCCCGGTACGAGCCAAGATTCTTGGTACGAGCACGGGCGACCGTTCAGGCCTGCCCGCCCGCCCACTGGCCGGGCTGCGCCGGCAAGCTGCTATCTTTGTACCGCATGGGTTTCCTTCCTGTATGGATAGTATAAGGTGATTACCTGATTGCGTCGATTTGCTAGTCCAAACAAGTTCACGGTTCGTAGCGAAAACAACCTCGCCTTAGTCTCACCTCATCATATCATGCTTGGATTAGCCCGTGGTGTCGTAAGCGAACTGGCTAAGTCAACACAATAGGAGCCGTTTGCATGTCGTCTATGTTTTGTCACGATGAAACATGTCGACTTGCCTGTGTCGTAGCTGCTGGAACATAGGTAATGCCTCGGTCCCCGTTCATATCCGAAATACGACTAAATCATTCACCCGAATCACCTTTTCACTGGTCTACTGTGAAGCCATATCTTAGATCGCATTTGTAAGCTGTGTTTCGTTTAGATCGTGGTGATACTCGCAGTCGCTAATTGCTTCTGGAAAGCTGGTATAACCCGTACACCCACCCCGTATGAACGATCAATACTCATCAATCAGTAATCCGTACATACTGTATGTCTCGCCCGACCCGTCTGACCGGTGTATCGCCGTCTCTATGTGCCGCCAGGTGTCTGTGAACCTGTTTCGCACGCTGCCGCCGTCCTCCAACCCCTCGGGCGCCGAGTTTGACCCGGAGGAGGACGAGCCCACCCTAGAGGCCGCCTGGCCGCACCTGCAACTCGTCTACGAGTTCCTGCTGCGCTTCCTCGAGTCGGTCGACTTCCAGCCCAATGTGGCCAAACGCTACATTGATCAGAAGTTTGTACTGCAGGTGAGACTGGGTTTCATTGTGTTTGTGGTCGTGGTGGAGTTCGTTCCAAGCGTCCGGCGACTGGAGTGGGGTGCACACTGCTCATAGAGCGATGTAAATCTTTAGGTCCTTTACCTTTGCGAGCGAACGATTAAATTATGTGGATGGTTACCAGGGTAGGGTAAGGTTATGTTGCAAGCTGCGTTGTGCCGGATGAATCTGTCACCGTCATTCTCCATTCATCCCGTCCCATTCCCCATCAGACCCTACACTGTTCTGTTCGTAACACGTCACCGCCACACACCGTCTGTTCCGTGACGAACCGTTACTAATGCTGGCACCGGACGTCGCGCCACGACTGAACACGAACATTAACTGAAGGAAAACGGCGTACGGTGGTGCCGCGGACTACCCAGAGCAGTTGATGCCAACCGGTTGCCACTTGTAGATCATTGTCCGTTGCGATCCAAATTGACAGCGCAATGGCGGCGCGACCGAAAAACACTCCGCCCGAGCCGGCGCGGCCGGCCGTGTCGTGGACAATGGCGTGGACGCCGCGCCGGCCACGCGGCTGGTTTCACGGCGGTGCTGGGCCGACGGCATAAACAAAAATGAGCCCGGCCACAACGGGTTAGGAGTGGCTGACGTGGCTACGGCAGCGGACGGTGGAGGCGGCGGCCGCTCGCCCGATTTGTCCGATCGAAGCGGCACGGTTGTGAGGCCGACCGGCCGCCAGCCGGGCGGCGGGCTGTGGGTCCTGAACAGCGCTGGATAGCAGTCATATCGACCCCGCCCGCCGCCGGCTGCTCAAGGCTGCAACGGCGACGGACGGCGAACGGCGGTTGGTGGATGACGGCTGTCGGGGGCGGCGGATGACGCCTGTCTGTGCCGGCTGATGGCAGCTGATGACGACTATCTATAGCATCTGATGACGGCTAGTCACTGATGACGCATGACGGATTCCGCCCCGTCCCGTATGCCCCTCGGCTACGCCGATGTTATCCATTGTCCCCCATCATGTGTGTCATACCCTGTTCTGCCGCATTAGGCCCGAAAGGAGCCCCGATTTTGCGTGTACGTGGCGTGACGAGAGCCATCAGCGGCCGGTCGCGACGGTCACCAGTGTGACGGTCGTGCCGTGTGTTCGTCTTACAGCTGCTGGACTCGTTCGATTCGGAGGACCCCCGAGAGAGGGACTTTCTGAAGACGACACTACATCGCATCTACGGAAAGTTTTTGGGCCTGCGCGCCTACATCCGTAAACAGATTAACAACATTTTCTATAGGTGAGTCTACCGGCTAGCTAGTGTATGAATAAGTTGATTCATATGGATGTTTAGCTTGCTCGATACGAAAATATCTACCAATCCTGTGCGCGAATGATTACCTTGCTTCCGATGCGCCCCTTGACCTCCCCAAGCAACTGATGTAACGGTGACATTTTTGTCTCCCTAGTTCTCTTCCTCTCCTTCTCTCGATGTCTCGAGGTCTCCGTCTTTCACTTTTCCTGCTGCTCCCCTGTTTCTCCTCTCCCATTCCATTTCCATCCATCCTCTCAGCTCGCCAGTCCATTTGAACCGTCCACCCGTCCTCGAACCGGTCTCATTCGTCCCTGTCCGTCCCACCCACCCTCCTTCACCCGTGGAGTGCCTCCCCATCGACCGGGCCGGCACAGTCGCGAGATCGACGAGCTAGCTGTCCGTCGGGCGGGCAGGATGGCTGCCGTTCACCGGAGATGATGACGGCTTGTCATCGACCGGCTGAGTGGCGGTGACGCCGGGTGACGGTCGGTGACGGTCGGTGACGGTCGGTGACGGTCGGTGACGGTCAGTGACGGTCGATGACAGCTCGTATAGTTCCGATTGGTGCCGTCTCGTCGGTCGTTCCCTGTGGACCTGTATAGTGTCTGGTAGATCGCCTACAGCCCCAGGGACTGACTTACGACGGGGGACTGGGGGTAGTGATGATAAGACGAGGTTACTGTCGTGCTGGGACAGAGAGGATGCGTCTTGATGTTGATGCGTGTCTTTGGGGTGGGCTTGAACGGGTCATTCTCATCATCCACGTGGCTGTGCTGCACTTCTGTCATGTTTGTATATGAAAGGGAACAGAGTGCAATGACTGTGATGCTCCCGGTGACAATTGTTGTACTTCTCCCCAGGTTTATATATGAAACGGAGCACCATAACGGCGTGGCCGAACTGCTGGAGATCCTGGGCAGCATCATCAACGGCTTCGCGCTGCCGCTGAAGGAGGAGCACAAGTCGTTCCTACTGAAGGTGCTGATGCCGCTGCACAAGGTCAAGTCGCTCTCTGTCTACCATCCGCAGCTGGCCTACTGCGTAGTCCAGGTATGTGGTTACGGCTGGTGGCATACGAACCGTATCGACGGGAAATGTATATGGCAGTGATATGATCTCAGCTTTGCAGCCGCGTATCGCGTACCGGCTCTGTGTTATGTTGTGATATAAATATACATATTGACTACGTTGAAGCCCAGGACAGACCTCCGACACACTAGGTAGGTCATGTGTGCTTATGAGTTGTGGATCTTGTCAACACACCTGTAAATGTATGTTGTCCAACCATCAGTGTGTTTATTTGCAAACTTTTTTTTTCGACTCGCGTCCTGGTGTAGACTTTGGCATGTCCCCCGCGATGCTGTGATCCGGACCGGTTCGACTTTGGACTCCTGTTTTATTGTCTGTTCCGTGCCTCTGTATCCACGAAGACTAGGGTTCCTTTTTTATCGTTTGCGCTACGTCCCTGCAGTTGTCCGGTCCATATCCTATGTCTCGATAACGCGTATTTGTGTGAATGTATGGTCTATCCTGTTTTTTTTTTCATCTGGGAGGATGTGAATCTGCGTTTGTGACGTCTGTATCGCGCTCCATATCCGGCTCGTATCCAGTGTTCTTGTCCGCGACTGCGCCCCGTTCCGGGGTGGTCGACCGGCGGTGTGTAATTGCTCCCCGGCTGTTGTTTCTCTGGCCGCTGCAGGCGGCGGTGTCCCGATATTGGCTGCGACCCCGCGGGGAGAAGTTGAGCCGTGGACAGACGGAGTCAGTGCTGGGACGGCTGGGCGGTCGGGGCATGTCTATGTTGTCACAGGATACTTTCATGTTGTACATTTCCCCTAGACTGCTTGATAGCCGTCCATCGGCAATCGGCATACCGGTTTTATGCTCACGTGCCCGTTATTCACGTGTGCTTGGTGGATGTATCGGCGTGTCATCTTGTCATCCAATTCGAAGAAGCACTTAGTACCGCGCTGTTGATGTACTGTCGATGCCTTCAATCTGGCCAATCTTTCCGAAAATTCTTGTCATGGTTTTCCGTTTCATGCACTAACAGTGGTCTCAGCTGCAGCTTTCCGAATCGTTTCCTTAATATCTGATCGGGCTGCGCTCTTCGTCTTGACGTCCTCCTGGTCTACCCGAAATGACACGTGCTAACCACTGCACTGTCTGACACCTTCCTCCCTTTTTCTGTCCCTCAGTTTCTGGAGAAGGACCCGTCGTTGACGGAGCCGGTGATACTGGCGCTGCTCAAGTACTGGCCCAAGACGCACAGTCCCAAGGAGGTGATGTTCCTGAACGAACTGGAGGAGATCCTGGACGTGATGGAGCCGGCCGAGTTCCAGCGCGTCATCAAGCCGCTGTTCCAGCAGATTGCCAGCTGCGTGGCCTCGCCGCACTTCCAGGTGGGCGTGACGGACGGCTGGCTAGAGAGACTGATTGCCGGCGTTGGAACCCTGGGCGATGTGCTGCTTTTCAGCGGCTAGACGGATGGCTTTCTGAATCACGCCGACTTGAGCCAAATGAAGAAGTTGTTTTGGACAGATGACTTAAGTAATTGATATGAACCGTCCGGAGGTTCGCTGTGCTCGGTAACGCTGGGAACGTCTTGCTCCTGCCTCAACATCTACTAGTAACTCTCTGATGTGCCAATGATGTGCGCCGTCGTATCGACGTTTCGGTGAACTGATGCGGCGTTGACGTTCCATCAGGTGGCGGAGCGGGCGCTCTACTACTGGAACAACGAGTACATCATGTCACTGATGACGGAGAACGCCACCGTCATCCTGCCAATCATGTTCCCGGTGCTCTACAAAAACTCAAAGTCCCACTGGAACAAGTGAGTCATTCATACATTGATCGTATTGCCAACACTTGCTGCGTGGTCGGAACCGATCCGTTAGAATCATAATACCCCTGTCAGCATTGATGGAGCGGAGGCATTGTTTAGAGCGTTGTGAGAGAACCACAGCAGCTAAATCATACATAGGCCGCGCAAGGAGCATATGAAAGCGTTACAATTGTATTTGGGACGAGGTAACCTACCAATGTTAATTATGGGCGCAATTATCGGGTCGTATTTTGCCTGGCGTGCCGTCTGCATCTGGTCAGTGAAGCACGACTCCGTTGTACGTTTCAGGACAATTCATGGTCTCATCTACAACGCGCTGAAGCTGTTTATGGAGATGAACCAGAAGCTCTTCGACGATTGCACGCAGCAAAGCAAGCTAGAAAAACAAAAGTAAGTGATAGGAGAAAACGACGGAGTGACGCTGATGGATATGATCGGCAGGCAGAGTTTGTCACTACAGTTTTAGTCAGTGTCACCGCCCGCTTTTCAAAGTCACGGGTTCGCAGCCATTGCTGTTCCAGCGTTGCCTATAGATCACTGCCGGTGGTCAGACACCGAAGTTGGTCTCATTGAGGCGACCCAGTCCGGCTTGGCTTCACCGAACAGTGGTAGGAGCTGGACTACAGTGCCCACTGCCTCCGGGCCGAGTTATTTTACACTCAGAGCTTAGTTTAAGGCGAATGGCAGAAATGTATACGGTAGAACTGCGATTAGCTGTCCAATTAAGTAAATCAATAGCTGGAAGACCCGATAACAGCCAAGCGATAGACCAGCATTAGTTCATATCGATCCGTAAGTTTACAAGACCCAGCGATTGCGTTAGTTGAGTAATGCAACTGTCGATATTGTGTTTCGATACCACCCGGTGCCTGGCGTGGTGGTTGAGCTGGTATTGATGTGTCTGGCTGTATGCCGAGCCCCGGCCCGGTGTAGACGTCTGGACTGCCGCTCCTGTATGGAGGTTAGAATGTATGGAGGGCATGAACCGGGAGCTGAGCGATGTTTCTGCAGCCGTCTGGTCGAGACTGAGGCTGTAGAGTGTAGGGTGTGCCATCATTCCGGGGTAGGACAATGGTCTGCGTCATGTGGGGGTCGGGCTGTAGATAACGTAGGTACTCCAAGAACTGAACTGTATGCTACAGGCTTTAGAGTCTAGTCTGATTGAGGTCAGGCAAGGCTCGTGTCTGAGCGGACCTTGACTGTGCGTGCACCCCCTAACCGTCCTCCGCCATTGCACAGGGAGCGCGAGCGCCAGCGGATGCACGAGGAGGCGTGGCGCAAGGTGGAAGAGTTGGCCGTGCGCAGCCCGCACTACCCGGCGTTCGCTGACGGAGCGGGCGGCGCGCCTTCAGATGGGGCCGACGGCGTCGACGGGGAGCAGGAGGACGACGACGGCCCCATCGACCCGGAGAAGATCAAAGTAGAGGCGAAACAGGTGCTTGGTCAACGCGGCCTGACGTGGAACACCATCTTTGATATCATTTTCTCCAGGACAACGTACCTCGTCTCCTCGCCCTTGCCCGTCTCTGACGGGCGCTGATGTCTTGTCCTGCTAACACCGCAACTCAAAATCCGCAGGTCTGTCAGCGCTGAATATGTCATGTCCCGTCAGTCTCCTGTCCGTGTCCATGTCCTGTTCCCTCGTGGACTACCTTCATTTTGTTCGTTCTCGGCAGGAGAGTGTCCCTCGGCGGCCGAGAGCTCCATCCAGCCATCTATCCTTGGTCCGATGATACCTGCCCGCCGTCCTGCGTCCGGATTAATCTCTCCCTAACAGGTAAGACTGCTCCTTACTGTAATCTCTGCGTAATCACCGGGGGTCAGCTGGTGCACAGATTGATCCCGGGCTTCTGTGGGCTTCTAAGTGATGTGCCAGCGGTATTTGGCGACGTGAGTCGGTCTGGCCGCCGGCCGACGTGTGCGAGTGAGTGGTCGGCCGCCGGTCACCGCCGGCAGCGACAGACGCCAATCGGGTGGCCGGTTCATTGGGACAGTATCGACCCGGCTCAGTGACCTTCCCGCTCGACGGCCGTGGCGGCGGCGGTGGCCGGCTTAAATCACTGGCCGGCTGAACGGTTTTTATGTCCAGGCCGAGGGACGACTGGGGATGGGCTGTTGCGAGTTCTCTCGGTGTTCTGCCCCAAATGAAGCTTGAAGATTGCATAGAAATTGCCTTGTTACCCGCAAACTACTTGTTAACTTGGAACACAACTGCCTTAATTTGTGTTGTGGTGTTACAATTCAGCTTATAAGGTTGTAAGCCAGTCACAGACGGACACAGTCCATGTAACTAAGTAATTATCTGTGTAGTTATCCGCCTCCGCCTCATCCGTCACACATTATCTTATCGCATAACAAGTAATACCTACACTACACGCTGTCTTACGACGCGGTTATGTCTTTGTGGTGATCTGGTAATATAACGCCAAAAATATTTGGGATCATTTTTATGTTGGCAATTTATGTTAGAATCAGGATAATTGATGTATTGAAAAAAATCAACTAGGCTGTTCCAACCGTGCCACCCTCGCCTGTAAAAGCACACGGCCGGTTTGCCAGTTATATTAACTAAGTGTTGGACGGGAGCCGGTCAGATGACTCGTCGGCGGGGTCTTCGGGCTCAGTGGTGTAGTTTAGATTGTTGAGGCCATTTATTGTCAACGGGCCAAGACGCATTGCCGAATTGGACGGCTGCAATTCGTTGCCAAATTGAGTGCTTTGCATAATTTGCCTCATTCTGTCGGAGGGTTTGAGTGAACCAATATTTCAGAGGGATTAGCATATAAACCACGCGATCATGTGAGCTACAAATTTAGTCTAATGGCTCGGAAAGGTTGAAGTTCTCTTGACTGGTGATGGTGGCATGTCATTATTTGATGGCTTCGGTCAGCCAATTTATCGCCCGATACTGAGTTGGTATCCTCAGAAGATGTCGGGATTATTGATGATCCATTGCATGTACCTTGTGGAGTCTTTTTTTTTGGATCGGGATATGCTTATTGTTCAAGTTACGGACAGCTGTTGCTGTTACGTGTTTATGTGTTCATGTTGGACAGCGATGTCACGAACTAGAATGGAGATGAGAAGTTGCCCGGGCTTTAGGGAAACTCGAACCTCGTAATTGTGACCATCCATGGAATCGTCTGTCTGATCCAATGAGGATCGCTGTTCTTGGGAAACTTCGAATTACTTACGATCGGGCAGGCGTGGAGCATAAGTTTTACGAGCAGACAAACTGTTACGAGCAATTTGTCTACTGCCGGGATGCTTCAGATGCTTTTGCCTCATTTGCTAAAGTAGAGCGATTTTTGTGGCCTTCACCTTTGTCTTAATTCATCATGATAACACGGACGCTGACGGTCGATCTCTCTTACAGGGCTTGGCCAAGGCACCTCAGGGCAAGCCCAAGCCGCTGCTGCGGAAAAAGTCTGAGCTGCCGCAGGACCTGCACACCCAGAAGGCGCTCAACGAGCACAAACGTCCCGACCAGTACCTCACGTCGAGCCCCGAGCTGAAGAACTCCAGCTAGGTCGCCACGCTGCCGCCGCCGCCGCTGTCGCCGCCCGCAGTCCGCGTCTCTCCCCGCTCGCCTCCTATGTGTGCCCCTGCCGCCGCCGGCCGTCCCTGCCCGCCTGCCAGCGCGCCGGGCCCGCCGCCAGCCGTGTAGGACTAGCCGCCGGCGCTGCTGTTGGACGCCCCATAATGTGCGCGCGCGAGCCTGTGTGTGTGAGGAAGAGAGTGGTCTGCACGTGCGAGCGAACTGGCGAGGCGCGCACCGCCCGGCGGCCGCCCCTTCACGCCCTCCGCCCGGCTGTCCGTGGCGCACACACATTCCTCGCGGCAGTGGACCGGAGCGGTCGACACTGGCGCCAATACGCTTCCCGGACGCGCGGCGCCGTCGGCCCCTCTGTGTGCACGTGTGGGTGGCGCACGTGAGCCTGTGTCCTGCGCGCACCCGCAGGAGATAGAATGTGAGGATGGCGGTGGCGGAGCCGCCCCTGGGGCGTCTGCCGTGCTCCACTGCCGCGCGCCGGACGAACAAAGTCGCGCGCGACCCGCTCCCGACGGAAACAAATCAATTAACTGCGCCGCCGCCTTGGACGCCGGAGCCGCCGCGGCCGGGTATTTTATCATCTGTTGTCGAGTGTCAATGGAGTATGTTTTAGAGGGCAGCTTTGCTGGACTGGTGTAACTATGCGGACATTTTTGTGCAATAGGCGGCAAAAATGTGGTGCCGAGTTTACACGACCTCGCGGCCCCGCGTTCGTTTTTAAAACGTGACAGTATTGTTGGCTGAGTGTTTCGCGAAAGCTCGATGTCGTTGCGTCGGCCGCCGGTCAGCGTGAAGATCTTATTCGTAGTTAGCTGTAACGCCTGAGTTACCAGCTAGTTGAGTTTTAACAAGCTATATTTCTGATTTGTGCATAATTTTCTGTTGCCGCCCGAGATGCTGTAGTATCTTTAAATTGCGTTGCTTAACTGTATGTCGGTGTGTGTTCACACTGTTGAAATGTGCTTGTTGAATGGTGGGGTGAATACCAACTGATGGACACGGGAACCAACTGTAGCTGACGGGTCTCGAGATCTGGGCCTTCCGAGGCGTATACACACAGGGCTGCTTCGGAAAGGTGATGCATAGTGCAGACACAGCTATACTGCCTCGCGGTACGCGAAAAGATGATGCATTGCGGAATCGCTACAAACTTGATGTGACTGAGTACTGCCACCAGGGCCCAAGACCAATCGGTACGGGCGTCGCCAGTGCCAATGCTGAGGCAAGGCTGATTACGAGGCATTAACACACAATCTCACTAGTCAAAGGCGGTTGCAGGACTCTGTTTTAGGGTAGTGACACTGACCGTATATTTATATTTCATCGTGGGGTGAACAGACGGTCGCCAGCGCTTGAGAGTGACTGTTCACCAATGACCAAAAGGTGACGCTGATCAGGCCGATTTCAGCTTCGCATCGCCCTACCTACCCGTGTCTTTGGTGATCCTGAAGCTCACATACCCAGGAGTGACATGTATTTTAGTGGTCCGATGCTCCCTTCTCCTACAGTGCAGCGGCAGCAGCTGCCTGAAGTTGTTTACCGCACTCCCGTCTCCTACAGACCCTCTCGACTGACATCTATTCAGGGACAGACGGAGTCTCCAATGCAACTCCACGGCATCCTCCCGGTGCCGTCTGGCCTGTCCGAGTCAGAAAAGCCACGAGACGACGACAGTGAAGAGTTCCCAGAAACAAAACTGCTTCTCAAAACTTAACCCAACCGACCGACAAACGAAAACACACGGCGGGAATTTTGTAATTTTTATTCGAACTCGTAAATGGAATTAAACGGAACAAAGCGCCTCTAGGAGAACAACGGGATTACATACGAACGTAACAGTAACTTGTTAACATTTGCCGAAACACACCAGTCCAAACATAAAATAAGACGAATAACGTGTCTAAAACACCGGTTAACTCACTAACACAGCACACGCATTGCCTCCTGACTTAAAATACAAGCTCTAATTAGGCATAGTTTGTTGGTAAAAACGGTGTAACTGAATTTGTACTCTCTTGCCTGAAACTGAAAATAAAATCAATCATGTATAATAAAATGCTAAAGCTACTAGCAAACATTACCTGAATGTGGAAATCACCAAGAGAAAGAGAGAAGAGTGCACAATATCATTGCAATAAGAAGGGCACGGGCCGGCCGCCACTGCGCGACCGGCCCGTCTCGGCTACGCACACTCACTCGCACGAGCGCCCGCAGGCACACACACGCACACGCACAGTGCAGAGACGGTGCGCGCGGCGCGCCGTGTCTGCGCCGCCTACCCTGCTGCGTCCCGGCCGCGCCCGCCCGCCCGCCTGCCTTATGGAAACGAGCCTGTGATATGTTTCAAAAGGGCACATAAGCGTTTCGGCGACAGGAGACACCTGCTTCTACAAGGCGTGCTGCGCGCGGTCTGCCGCGCCTCCCGCCGGGCGACTAGTCGGCTCACACGCACACCAAAACACGGACAATTGCACGCGCGCGGGCGCGCTCACACCAAGAGATGAGATTAACGATTACACATGGGCGCAGCGGCGGGCGGCGGCGGCCGCCGGGCGGAGCGGCGCTCTGGAAGACTGGCACGGCGGCGGCGGCCGGGCGGCCCGCCTCGCCGTCCGGCCGCCGCAGCCGCCGCCCGCGCCGCCACCGCCGCCAGCCTGGATGGAATGGTTGACGTTGCCAGTTCACTGGAGACACTCGGTTGCGGCCAGGGCGCAGACCGGGGGCAACACCGCCCCCGGCCAAAAGAGCTACAAAAATTTAACTAGCCCAGATTGCCGGCTCGCTTGCGACGAGCCAACCACGCGCCGCAGCTCAACATCGATAAACCGGACACTCGCAAAATCGTATAAATACATACGGCGATTTTACCAGCTGGCCCGACGCGAATATTTTAGACATATAATACAGCAATGTTTGCACAAAATGCACCAAACAAGTTTGTATAACGATCATCACTGGACCCCTACCCATGCTAATACGAACGCTTCATAAACGGTAAACTGCCATCGCTATACAATGTTGCTAATGATCGAGAAAAAGGAAGCGGACAGTAAAATTAGATAGAATGCGGGAAGATCTACTGGCTAAGGCTAAACGGTTGCCAATAACTTGTATATCTGTAAACGAAAAGAAAACAGGACCGACTAATCGGTAACAAACACTAATTAAGGACGCTCTTATCACGTGGTTTGATTATAGGTCACCAGACAGCTATGTATAGGGTGCGCGCGGCGCCATCGGCCGGCCCGCGGGGGGCCGTGAGTACCGTAGGTCGCCATCGCCCACGCTAAATGCGGGTCGGCCAGCCCGTCCTTGGGCCGGCGGCGCGCTAAGTAGAAAGCAGCAGGGTTACCGGCAGACACGCGCTAGGAACGATGTGGCTCGGGGCGCGCCACCGCCGCAGCCGCTGCCACGGCACGCGTGACTATCGAAGACTAGGTAACATTATCATTCGTCTGCGCGCGCGGGCACACCCGCCACACCAGTGAAAGAAATCGGTCATCTTTGGTCAGTGCCGGCCGCGGGACAGGTCTCCGCGCGGCCGCCGGTCGCCGGCCGGCGTCCCACTCACGCACGCTTCACTAACCTAGGGGCGGCGCGCGAACGCACCAACGAACCACGGAGGCGCCGCTGCACGCCTCCGGTCACTCACGCACTCGCGACGAACCCAGAACCCGACTGAGCACACACGCTCTCACACACGCACTCGTTGACGCGCGCGCACTGTCCGTGCGTGTGTCTGTTCACGCGCGTCGGATCGCGTCTGTCGGCAGCCGCGTGTAGACACGGCCGGCTCCGTCCCCGCGCTCGGAGACGGGCGTGGCACAAACATCACATTTCTTCGAAGAGATCCTTGGTACAGGGCCGGCCGCCGGGGCGCGGGCGGTCAGGGACGGGGTACGCTGCTGCTGCAGTCTACGGGGGACGACACAGTGGGCTGAGTATTAGACGAGCGTGGCCCACGGCGGCGGGCGGCGCGCGCGGCGCGAAAACACGCCCGACGCCGCCCAGCCGCCGGCTCCGACCCTGTTCACGCGCAGGCGCGGCAAAAAACCGGGCAAAAACGCTAACAAACAACAAGGCATCTGACATCGGTGGATGCAAAAATACTGCGGACGCGCGGAAAGCCAGACAATTGAGCAACCGATTTATGCCAGTCCCTGTCAGTGGCGGTGTGGGATTGAGGCGCGCTGGCTGGCGGCCCGGCCGGCCGGCGGGGCCCGGGAGGGGCCGGGCGGCCCGCCGGCCGTCGCCGCCGCCGTCGCCACGGCGTCTAGGCGATGTACAGGGTGTTCAGCACCAGCACGTGGTGGTTGTTCTTGGCGATGGTGATAATGTAACCCTCGTGGGTGAGCTTGAGGCCGCAGCAGCGCGATACCTGGCGAAAGGACAGGGGTCAGCCAGATCCTAGCAGCGATCCAACGAACCTACACCCGCCCTCATCACCACTCACCCTCCCCTACACTCACTCACTCCAAGCCACGGCCCTGAGGCCGCGCCGCGCCGGGCCACGGCCACTCACCTTGACGTGCGGACACTCAAACTCTGAGAGGAGCTGTCCGTTGCGGCTGAACACAGCCACATGGAACTTGTTGCCGTGCGAGTCGCCGATGAGCACGTCGCCGGCGTCGGAGACGTCGATGCCGTTGGGGAAGTTGGTGATTGTCTCGGAGCCCAGTCGGCGCAGGAACTGGCCCTCCGAGTCGAACACCACCACGCAGTGGTTCTTGAAGTCGCAGATGTAGTACTCGTTACCTGTCCGGCAGATAACACGCTTTAGCAACACGAACAGACATGTCTGGTCACACCAAATATGAGACACAATCTGCCATGTCTGTTCTTTCATACCACACATGAGACACATAAGCAGTGCAGACATTGCACAGCTGTTCAGTTCGTTGATCAGTTTCGCCGTCGACCATGACTCACCGCTGACAGCGATGTCGGACGGCTCGCGCATGTAGTTGCTACAGTCAAACCACTTGATCAGGCTGCCGCTCTCGGCGATTACGAACACGGTCGGCGTCACACTGTCCACCACCACGATGTGGCCAGCGTTGGAGATGGCCAGGCCGGCCACTATGTCGATACAGCTGTGGAGACGGATGCAGGATTAGTATGAGATGACAAATACACTGGATCGAACGAAGATATAGCATTTGAGCTTGGTAAACGGATACAGGCACAAACACAATCACATTACGGAGATCACTGGCGAGGTCGCCTCAGGACAACATTATAACACGTGCGACGAGAGAATAAGACTCAGAATCAGAATCAGACAACACAGGACCAACAGACGAACTGCCCCAGACGAGACGTCGAGTGTCACTCCCCGAACCGGCTTAGTCCCGCGCCTCACACTCACCGAATGGAGATCTTTCTGACGAAGTAGCCGTTGCGGTTGAAGATCTGCATGCGCGACCGCTCACTGCCGCGGTCACAGACGACAAACTTTCCCGACGACCTGATGACGGCCACTTTGCGCGGGTACCACAGCTGGCCCTCGTCCTTCCCCGGCGAGCCGAACATGTACTTGAACTCGCCCGTCTTGTCAAACATCTGTCAGATGGAACAGAGGGAAAGGAAGAGTCAACGAACGCTCGTACCAATTTGCCAGAGAGCACAAATAAATTGTACTTTTGATAAGATAAGTTGAAATTAGCTTAGTGTGAAAATAACGCATGCCGGTCCCGTAGCTCAGTCGGTAGAGCGTTGGGCTCCGCGTAGTGAGAGCACGCGTTCCCGGTTACAACAGTCCGGGTTCGAGGCGCGACGGGCGCTTGACGTTTATGGGCCTCCTGACAGGTATGATTGCGGTTGGTGGCAGGCCGTAGCCAGGAGAAGTCAGTGAGGGGACCGGCCGTGCGCGGCTATGTGCGCACGTTAAACTTTGGACTCTAAATTCTGCCATAGCACCGGAATTGCGTCATCGGAGGGTAGAGGGCAGGGTCAACGCAACAAGCTTCGCTTAGCGGGGGCTCTGTCCTTGTGAATCCTTCCGATCAATAAGTTCGGACTAAATTTATCTTTAAAAAACGTAAATGTAAAATGTGGTCCAAACTACCCGTACATTATTCCTGACCAGCGTGAGTTCTAGCTGTGCTCGAGTCACGGTACGTGCCGAGGCCGCCAGCAACTCTGATTCTCACCTGGATACGGTGGTTGTTGGTGTCGGCCACGATAATCTCCTCATCAGTGCCCAGGCAGAAGCCGTGAGGCGAGTTGAACTGGCCCTTCAGCTGGCCCAGCTGCCCGAATTTGGCGCGGATCTGCATACTGCTGACGGCCGAGCCGCAGCCGGCGCCGCGGCGCGGCGTCGGAGACACGGTGCCGCTGCCGCCGCCGCCGCCCACTGCAGGCAAAGGGGAGGAGGCGCGGTCGCATAGGGCATCACAGCAGGAAGGGAGCGGTCGCATAAAGGTATTACAGCAGCACGTTACACATCCCAGCGAAACGCAGGACGCAAGAGTAGCACTGGGGTTACATACTCGTACATACAAATAGACTAGAGGGTACACGGGAGCGCAGCCGATCAGCTGGGGACATGGCGACGTGCACATAATGCGAGAGTGTCAATGAGCCAACAAACGAAGATATACTGCAGAGCAGCTGCACAGGAGCGCGAACACTGACCTGGCGGCATGGCGAAGCCGTTGTGGCCGAGCAGCGGACTGGCGGCGCCCAGTAGAGGGCTGGCTGGTCCAGACGGAGATATACCGCGCAGGGACTGCAGACCCGAGCGGCCCATCATACCGTCGCCTGCAGGCACACAGCCACGCATACGCGTCAGAAGGGTGATCACTGATCACATACCCATTATTACACATTACACGGTTGTGTGGTCTGGTACATGCACAGAGTTGTCCGGTCATGCATTCAAACATATTGTTGATCCATTCATGCATGGATGTATTGATAACTGAAATCATTTTGCTATAAATCAGATATTGAAAAGATCGCGACACCACCCGATTTCACGGTTGAAGGCCAGATCGCAGCCACCACCTCAGTCTGAGCAGTCCCAAAAGTCAAACGTCACACCCTGTCATTTGGCCCGTGACCGCCACTCGCCCTCGAGTACCCACCTGCGGCTGCGGCCATCATGGGTGAGATGGCTGCCGGCGGCGGCTGCGGCGGCGGCGCGTGGCCGCGACCGCTCAGAAAGCCGTCAATCAGGTCGCCGCCGCCGCTGCCGCCCGTGCTGCCCAGCCGCGCCAGAGCCTTGATGTTCTGCAGCGCCATCTGAGAGCCCGAGTTGAGGAAGTCCAGCGGCAGACTGGGAGACATGTCACTGCCGTACGACGGCTCGTGGAAGCTCTGAGACCTGTGTGCACACACGCGGAACTATGTGTCACACAGACCGCACACTGAGTCGGGGAGACGCTGCAACTGGCTACGAGACAAGCACATCGAGCATGATTACAAAATTCAGTCAGGCAGCCTGTTGGCTGTTTCATAAGCATAAATGTATTATAAGCTGTAATGTACCTATGCTGATCGGACACCTACCCTGGTGTTCAAACGATTGTTCCTTTGTTTAAAATAGGGTCCTTTACAGCTCAAAATATCCTATAAAACGAGTCCGTACCTTTCGTAGAGCTGAGCGGCGGCGGCGGCCGCTGCGGCGGCTGTGGCGGCGCGGTCGGCCGAGGAGGGCGGCGGCTGCGGTAGCCGGAACCCGCCGTCCGCCAGCGCCGACAGCATGGGCGTCTGGCCCGGGTGCGGCGGCGGCGACGGGCCGAGCGCCAGCGGGCCGCCGTTGTGGCCGCCCGACAGGCTGCTCAGGCTGCTGCCGATGCCGCTGCTGCTGCCCAGACCGTTGATGGGCGACGGCAGACTGGGTGACGAGAGGGAGTTATACCTGCCGCCGTGCACCGCAAACATACACATCAGACAGGATCGAGGTGCTACGGGATGGTGGTGAGGTGGGGCGCACAGTGAGCAGATACTGGTGGTGTTTGACATGACGACTCACCCGTGTCACACAACAATTCAACGGACGAAAGCACCTCACAAAATTGGTCACATAGATCATGGTCACTATAAACTCAGCGGATGTGGCTAAGCTGTGCACTGTGCAAAATGTGTCACACTGCAATATAATTCTATCTAGTCTATTAACACATCCCATTACATCATTCTACCAGAAGCATGTGTCACGTTTACCCGACCTAACACCCTCGTACATACATCTCACTCGGTACTGTCCCAAACATCCCATTTTGTGCACATCGACCGGCCTTACCCAGCGCTGAAGGGCGGCATGTCGGCCTCCACGGGCGAGATGGTGGTGTTTTGTCGCGAGTAGGGCCGCGCCGCTGGCGGCAGCGGTCCGCTCTGAACACGCCCCTCCGGCGGGGAGCGGGTGAGGGCCGGCTGCTGGCGGGACACGGCAGCTGCCGCGCCCACCGGCGGCTGCGGCACGGCGGCGACCGGAGCCGGCGGCGGCGGCGGCGGCGGCGGGGCGTCCTCCAGGAAATGGCCCATCATGGCCTGTCCGGTCAGACAGACGAACGGGTCAGGCGGGACCGGCGGCAGCGGACAACGGGACGGCGACACAAACGACGGGCGGCCGCCGGCGGTCCGGTTCAGTTCAGTGCTGGACTGTATGGAACTGTCTCAGACAAGCCGACTATAATTCCGATAGCGAGAATCATTTGACTACAGCAACATCAGTCAACATACACTCCAACCAGTGACAGTAAGAAATGCGGGTATGAAGAGGTGCTCACTTCAGTTCGAGTTTGACAGGCCGACTCATGTTCAGCGATAAGAGGACATTCTAGTATGCAACCGTCCAATCGTCCACCCACATTTAGTCCACTCCACATTTAGTCCACATTCAGTCGACTCGGACTGACCTTGACGGTGGCATCCACCGAGTCGGACTGGCAGACGAAGGTCAGGTCGAGGTCACGAGGCAGCTGGGTCACCTGGGTCGACTCTCGCATCCTCTCCACCAGCACCGGCTTCAGTGAGAGCAGCTCGGCGCTGTTGGCGAACTCCACCAGACGGTCGGCCAGCCTGCAACGGCGGGGCATAGGTCGGTCAGAACATGGTCACAGCGACCGACCGATTGGGAAACGGCTACGCTTTTACTAGCTCAGTGTCGTGTTTTTAAAAACGTTCACAGCTATGTCTCGTATGGCGTTAATCGAAGTATTCAAGCATACATCGTGTGATAGCGTCAGCCTAGCCTACAGATATACACTAAGACGCCGTAGTATTCCGGATGGTCACACGATCCAGCGCACACCCAATCCTCCCGGTCCGTATTCCTCACCTGAGCGCCTGCTCGAGACGCGCCTTGTCCGTGTGGCAGCGCTCGCCCACGTCCCAGACGAGGTCGCGTTTCTGCCTGTGCAGCTGGTCGCAGCGCTGCCTCAGCCGCTGATGGTGCTCGGTGACGGCACGTTGCACCGCCTCGAACTGCTGCTCGATCTGGCGACAGCAGCGCTCGTGCGCCGCCTGCAGCTGCTCCAGCGCCGACTGCACGCCGTTACCCGTGCTGTCCATCTGTTTCCTCTGTGCGGAGGGGATGAACAGGGGTCAGACCGGGCCGGCGCCGCAATACCAGCGGTTCAATACGCTAAGCATGAGGTACACAGCTGAGGGCGAGGCGGCAGCCCACCAGTACGCTAGTGACAGTGGAGGATTGCTGTCAGAATGGAAAACAGATTGGAGGCACTGAAAAAGGAAGAAATAGATAAAAAGACAGAAAAAGAGGGAGGGAGAGGATGAGGGAGAGAGAATGGGAGAATGAAGAATGACAGATGAGAGAAAAAGGAGAGACAGGACAGCAGCATTACACAATGTCAGGACTCATGAGTGTCGTAATATCACATCACATCAGTCTGCGCCCCGTGCAGCGCTCGATAGCCAGCCCAGCTCCCGGTGCCGCCCCAGTGACCACTCCCAGTCCGCCCGGCTGCCCACCTTGGCCTTGGCGTCGTCGATGGCCGTGAGGAAGTCGCCCCACTCGGTGCGCTCCACGTCACAGATGCGTTTGAGCAGGTGCTCTGGTGGCGGATGGGCGCCTCCCACCGCCTGACACTGCTCGCACGCCGGCTCCTGTGGCACAGAGGATTGTACGGGAGACGTCAGAGACGGAATTCACACACAAGCATTGCGCACTGTCTGCACGACGATACCTTGGTTAGCAGCATACCAGCTGGCTTAGCAGTTTGCGCTCACGGCAGCTCACTGCAGTGTGTACTGTCCGGACCATTGCAGCCATTACCACGTGGTAATGTCTGTAAGTGTATAGTGTGCAAGTCCGGTGAGGTGGCGAAGAATGGGAAAAATTCGCTGGCCATACGACTACTCGTCTACGGTATCTTTTTGCGCACCCTTCGTAGCAAACCTACGTGTTATAATTTACCAAATTCATAAGGTCATGCATGATGAGAGAAGTTCGCGAGAAAAAAAACGTGGAAAGTGGCATCCCTCTCCAGCCTACGATGTTTCATGACTTTCTTTACCGTTGTCAGAAAACATAATTTGTCCTGGCTAATAAAAACAGCCGCTGAGTATTTCACGACAGAGAGACAATAGGCCTGGTATTACCAGCGCTGACCTTCATACCATGAGAACTGAGCCAGCCGCTGCCGCTGATAATCCACTGCGTCGAGCGTTTTTGTCATCCGGTACAGACACACACACTGTGTGCCATCAAAGTTCAGGACGGCGGCGTCTGTATAATGACCTTTTTCAAACCCACGAATGAAAGACTCAGACCTTACACGAATATGCACATTGTATACGCTACCAAGCAATTTAATGGAATGTACAGTGTCGGAGTGATGCGAATTATGAGGCGGCTTTCCTCTGAAATAAAAGTACTTTCAGTGGACATTGAGTTATTACGTCAATACCTATGTGGTCAATGCCCTATCGCATTCAAATAACGGAACATCCAACACCAGTATAACACTGCAAGACGTAAAACATAAAACCTTGATGCGTAGCTATTATGAATGATGGATAAATGTTAACCCAGGGAAGTATGGAACCAGTGATGAAAGACGGTATGCTGGATACAATACCGAATCGCTTAGGACAACAAGAATAGCTCGACGCTCGTTCCCCTTATTTGCTTCGTAACTGGTTGCTCCCCATTCAGCAACGACAATCACATTACAAAGTACACATTCCGCAAATTCGAAGACCGTTACTTCCCAGCCTTACCTGTAATAAGTCGAGTGGATAAATTTGTAATGTCGCCCTGCTGAATTCAGAAGTTCACTATGCAGCTTCGAGCTCCATCTTTGGCTCGAAGTTTATCCAACGATCGATGTGAAGCCCGTTACTGAACGATCCACGCACTAACCCAGCAATGTTACGCACACTTGCCAATGCCATCCAGTGCCAAAAAGTGAGGTAGCCAAAGGGTCCACGCCGAAGTCAACCCAACTAATTGAACACAAAGTTGACTTCAATGACGAGGGTGAACATTATTGGTGTAAATCGCGCGTTACCCCACCGGATGCACCTTGGGATGCACGCCATCTCGTGACATTAGGAATGTTCACAAAATCCCATTCACGTGACATATTTAATTCGGCGCTCGTGTGGTTTAGATGCATGCATCTGTTTATGAGCATACATACATCAACATCCGGTAAAACCAGTATAACGCCTTTTGGGGCGACTAACGGAGCGAGCGAGAGGGTGGGACTTGCACGTGCGGAATTTCGAGGGGGTACCTCCAACTGACTTGTGCACGGCACCCTACTAACCGGTCTCTAGCGATGTGCCAAATTTGGGCACAATCGGCCCAGCCGTTCTCGAGATCTGGAAGCGGCACCCTGCACGTGCGCACGTGCAAAATGGGTCATAACTGACTTGTGCACGGCACCCTACTAACCGGTCCCTAACTGTGTACCAAATTTGAGCGCAATCGGTCCAGCCGTTCTCGAGATCTGGAAACGACCCCTGCACGTGCGCACGTGCAGCAGCACCCCAAGTCTGGCACATGCATATGCAGTGCCTAGTGGGTGCCTACCTACATGCCAACTTTGAGCGCAATCGGCCCAGTAGTTACCGAGATATTGCAACAATTGCAAAACTGACACCTCTTCGTTTTGCACGTGGCACGTGCATAAGGGGTCACCCACATGCATCGGGAATAGTCCAATACTTGGTAGAAGGAATGAAGCTACCCTACAAAAATTACCGCATGTAAATCGGTCAAGTGGTTGCTGAGATATAAGCCTCGCAAAAGCGTCCGCACGGCCGGCCGGCCGGCCGGCCGCTCATACTCAGAAATTTCCGTTAATCTAAGGAAAGACTACGCTCGCTTCGCTCGCTCCGTAATTAGCGCAAGTAACGACTAAATAAGTGATAATATGGATCAAAACAGACAGTGACCGACCAACGCCACTGCATATCTGCAGCGGATATACAGCTGATGTATATCCAGCAAATAGCGCCCCACATGTCCCCAGCACAGCACGTCATGACTGGCGCCGCGGCATTCAGCAGCGGCGGCCGGGCCGGGGAGGTGGTGACGGGTCGGTGGGCAGGCCATTGGCACGGCACCGCAGCGGCCGGCCCAGAGGGCACCGGGGAGAGCTGTGGCTGGCAGACGGCTGGCCGGCTGGTCGGTCGGTCGGCCCGTCCCGACAGCCGCCCAGTCGACCGGCCGAGCTACCAGCGCAGTAGCCACTAGCCAGACATCGCAGATAGATTCGACGGCAAGAAACGCAATTCGAATTTCTCCTCAAAGTGCGACGCAAATAATATTTGGCAGAGCAGGCCTAATATCATTTACACCCTTTGATTGGCATCACTGCCGTTCACTACTGCCGTTTATTGGCATCAACTGAACTGTGTTTGCGGACATTTATGACGATAAAAAGAGAACGAGTCTGCATTGAACGATAAAATCAGCCTAGCGGTTATCGGCGCCCAAATATTTACGGGCATGCGTCAACAGTATTGTCAACAGTTCAAAGAAATAAATAAACATTTGCTAGCATCGGTATATTTTCAAATGGCGTGATTATCAATCTACGCCAATTTACTTGGCTGAACTCAGGATGCATCTAACACCACCGCAGTAACAGGCATCCGAGATTTGTATCGCTTTCAGCCCGTAATGGTGGTGATGACCACGAGATGGTGTGTCTGGCCACATATCATCCACGTCACAATCGTCATGGGCAGTGAACAGCGCTAGCACACCCATTTGCGTCAAAGGTACTTTTTGACTGTGTCTGACTGTCTAGATCCAGAGCTCTTGTTTGTTTATTGAGGCTTCTACGCGAGCCGACAGCAATATTCATTTTACTCCCATTAAAAAACGCACTTTTCTTTAACACATCGCATCGCATTTCTGCGTTCTCCATTCCTACCCGGCCTTATCGTCCCCAGCCGGCCACACCCCCAGCTCGGCCGTCTCAGCGGGGTCGGGGCCGCCGGCGCTCGGCTGTGACGACGGCGCGCCGCGCGGGTCAGGGGCGGCTAGCGGCCGGCGGCCGGCGCCACCGACGACTGTTTGGCCGCATTGCTCGCGGGGGGAGGGGGCGGGGGAGAAGGGAGGAGCGGCCGGCACACCGCCCCGTCCGGCCTGACACCTCGGCGGTCGCCAGGCCGGCACGGTCCGTCGTCTGCCGCCGGCCCCGGCCTCACCCCACACTAACGGTGCCCGGCCTCAGCACTGCCAGGTGAAAACACTGAGCCGCCCGGCGGCCCGACATCCGCACAGGCTCTCCGCTAAGCGGCAGCCGGTTATATGCAACCGTCAATAAGACGGCATATTTATAGCCTGTAATGTGCTAAATCGAGGCCGAATGAATGAGTGTGCGGCGATAGCAAACATGATAACAGTTCTGCATCATTCCCGGTCCATGTTCCGTGGCACTGGGCCGCGGCGGTTGCGATATGCACGGTCGGCTTGTGCCGGCATGAATCAGGCTCCTTTTTATAGCCGCGGCTGAATCACAGCTGTCGCGTGCCATTAGTGGGTGCCTTGGTTCAGCGGCCGGCCAGCGGAGGCGCGGAGAAACCTCTGGACCGCGCCCGGGAACACCCCCGCCCGGCCCGCTGTCTGGTGCGCCTGGTGGGGCAGCAACCTACCGCTGCACTGACGACAGCCTGCATGTTATTGACAATTCCCAGAGCACGCTCAGGCTGTCTGTCGTAACCAAACGTCAGTGTTTGTCACTGATTGAGACGATCTCCTCGGTCCATGCGCAGTGGCCGAATTCCGCGGAAGTCACAGAGGTTCAATCTTTGGGTACAACGAAACTAGACAAAACTAGAAACAGCTAGGTACGACGCACTTCCACGCAGACTATTCATAAACGACGATGGTTAAGTATGAAGTAATGGATTAAAATTACAGTCGAAAGTCCCTAACCAAATAAACCAGCCAGAATGTCAGCCCAGAGGACTTATTCGTGTCAAGAAGTTATGACTAAAACTGCATGGAATCAACAAAACTACGCAATTCTCATACAACGCAAAAAAGGACACGCTAAAGGACACTCTGGAAACAGGGCCAACGTTTATGCGAGCATGATTGTCATCGGTGTCGAAAGTGAAACAGAGCCAGGAAATAAACGTTGTATATGTGATTAATTTGGCATTCAAAATGAGACTAGGTATCCTTGGAAATATATGAATACCAAACATTAACTATACTCTGCCGTACAAAGCAAACACGATGACTTAAGGTCAGAGGTCATTGTGTCAGGCCAGGGGTCACCCGAACGCAAACGTTTTTGGCTTTGCACGGCAGGTACTGACCTACTATGGACGTCAAACCCCTTGAGACCCCACTTTTTTGCGATAATTTTTAAATGCGTCAACTCTCGTTGATAATATTCTGGCAATGTGTGTTTCAGAACCTGCCGAAACTTTTATTACTAAGGTATTTTGACGCCAAACGATTATGAAAGGTACTTCTCATTCACTCGTAATGTTAAATTTCACGGAACGAATATGCTGTTTGGGTAGAGGCTACGCGCTCATGGGGCGGAGCCACGTAATGACGTCAGCGCTAAGCTCCGCCCTACCCCTCCGGCGCTCCTTGCTCGGCGACCGGTCACTCGCGTCTCTCGCTCCATCCAGGCTTGATGGTGGGCGGTAGCTGGTAGCGGTAGCGGGCGCTGGTAGATGGCATTTAGAGCAGATGGCGCTGGTGGCGGGGCTCGAGTGTGGCCGAGCGCAAGCCTCTGCCCGGGCCTGAATTGACCTTAGCATTACGAGTGAATGAGAAGTATCTTCCATAATAGTTTGGCGTCAAAATACCTTAGTAATAAAAGTTTCGGCAGGTTCTGAAACATACAATGCCAGAATATTGTCAACGAAAGTTGACGCATTTAAAAATTATCGCAAAAAAGTGGGGTCTCAAAGGGTTTGACGTTCATAGTAGGCAAAATGTGACAAAAGCAGACAACATCTGACAGAATGTAAACAATATCAAGTTTTTCATGGCCGGAAAAAAACACACCACTGGAATTAGCTGAAGCTGTCCGTGAGTTTCACATCCCATTTGCGATTGGAACATTAGCTCAGTAAATTCGGCCGTAAAATTTGGTGGGCACAAAATATTACACATGCTGTAAGTAGCGTTCTGGGAAAACATCGCCGCCTGTCGCGAGATAAGACTTGGATGGCCATTTTCCTATTTCAACTGAAGAAAATAACATCCCTAGTGAACTTCTAATTCAACAGGAACCGTGGGCCACGAATGAATCAAGAGGACCATTCAAATAGTTTCTCCGGTGATGACGATGATGATTTGAGGGTTTGGAACGCCCGGATTGCAGTACAGTCATCGGCGCCCAAATCAGCTTCTTCGCCATGAATACACACACATCACAAAACCACGACCCACGAGCGCTAAGCGAGTCATCCCACCCGGCGACTGACCTTGCAGGAGATGCAGGCCAGCGAGACCTGCGTATCCGGGTGGTGGTCGCACAGGACCGGCCGGTGGATCGGGATCGGGTTCTTGTTGGCCGCCTCCTCCAGTTCAGTCAGCGTCATCGCCTGGTGCCGCTGGAAGCAGTTCATCTTCTGCGGAAGAAGAGGCAGTGGAGCTCAGTTGAAGGAACCATGGGCTTCTTCATTGTGCCGAGAGTGGCATTGTATCAAATGGCGACCACTTAATGTTGAACACAGTGCTGCTGTTCAGTGTTCAGCTCAGCTGTAGAATCGATTGTTAACGTAGTGAAATAATAAACAGGCGGTCGTCACCACGATAAAGCTGACGATTACAATGATCACGATGATCACTGAAGTATAGCCGCGGTGCATTGGAAACCGCAGGTAGTGCTATTCTAAGGGTTGAGCTAAGAGAGCCATAATGCAAATTGTTCTGCAGTGAAAGATATTGACAAAAAGATAATGAAAATGATTCTTAAGTTTCACTGATTTTCATGAAAAATGAACATCGATTATTGCTAAACATAACAAAGCAACTGTAACCGCATATGCTGTTACATTGCAAAGCAAAATGAAGATAAGAAATTTCTGAAATTTTAGCATTTAGTAAGCCACTCAGTAATTAGCAGTCTATCTCAACATGGCAAAAGTGTATAAAAACATGTTTACAGTCCCCGCCACCGGCGTGTCGCGGTGACGCGCCGCTACTGACCTGGTGCGCCTGGTGGCACTGGGCGCAGAGGAAGTGGGCGCAGTCGGCGCAGCGCGCCTCGGCCGGCTGGCCGGCGCGGCAGCTGGAGCACGCGGCGGCGCCCTCGCGCACCAGCTGCATGTCGCGCAGGTTGAGCGTCACATGGTCGAGTGGCAGGGCGGCGGCGCCGCGCTCGTCCAGCCGCGTCGGCTGCTGACAGCGGCGGCACTCGACGGCGCCCGACTCGTCCTCGTCCTCCTCGTGCTGGCGCTGAACGCAGCGCTCGCAGAACGCGTGCAGACAGCGCAGCAGTCGCGGCCGCTGATAGCCCTCTCTGTGAGCGAGCAATCAGCGTCAAATGCTGACAGTGATCGACAAAACGCAAGCCAATGGCACACGCAGCGCATATAGCGAACGCACAACGCATATTATCCAATATACGCTACACCTTCAAACAGCTACTGGCAGCAGAGGCTCACGATAAAAAACATTTCAGATGTTTTCAGCTCTGGCATAATGGCCAAATATTGTGCTGTAGTCTGTAATGATATGCAAAGTCTTTTTTACCAATGCATCTAGGCAATTACTCCATGACTACTGTTAGGGCAGAACCGTCCGTTGTGCACTGACCCGCAGATGCTGCAGACCGTGTCGGCCGACTCCTCCTCCAGTGGCTCCAGGCGCTGGTCCTCGCCCACCAGCGTGGCGTCCAGGTCCAGAAACGAGTCCGAGCCAGACATGGCCGCTGCGCCCGCGCCCGCTCGCCTCTCTCGCACACACCGGCCGGTCGCCGCGCACCGCCGCTGCCGCTGCTCCCGCTTGGTGGTCTACCACTGTTAGACAGTGCCGGCAGCTTACATTACGTAGACAGTGTCTGTGAAACACAAGAGTCCGTGTACAAACGTTATAGTTGCAAGAGACGGAAGAGTTAGCGGCGATAGTTTATTTCATGATGGTCCATAAAGGCAAATGTAAGAAGATTTCTGCCCGGGGTGCGGAGCCGGAGCCGGAGCCGCCGGAGTCGGCATATTTTGCCCGGAGCCGGAACCGTGAAACAATATAGCCCAAAGCCGGAGCCGGAGCCGTCAAAGAAGGGGGCGAATCCGGCTCTTTTTTAAGAGGAAAAGTTATTTGACCTAGTTCGGTTTGACAGTACGAGGGGGTATCGAAAAGTTCTGATCATCACATAGAAGATATAGACCGATTTTGATGATTTTTGGTTGGTATTATATTTGGTTCTTAAGAACAATGTTCCCGCAAAGAGAATCCTGAGAAGTGGTTTTATCTTATGTAGGAGAGACTTAGAAGTAAAAAAGATGAGTATTGGGCCCATTGAGGACCGAACCGTCATCCAACTAATGCATTTGAAACGGTATCACACTGAGAAAATACATCAAGAAAGTGAAATTAGTTAATAGCTGGGGAAGCCCATCTAATGTACTTACCGAAAATGAACAAATAATTTTCAACTTGGTTGCATTTCCCTTGCAGGGGAGTCAAAAAGTGAGTGACTACCAGTGACTGACAAGGTGGTGACTGTGAAGGAAGTGGAGGACCTCATCCTTACAGATCGTCGTGTGACCTTTCAGATGATTGTGCAACAGAAAGGTCTCAATTCTGGCAGTGCCTGAAAATATTATCGGCGAAGAACGACAGACGATAAAGGAGTCAGCCCGCTTAGAAGTTCGTGTATCTACTTTGTTCAAGAGAAAAATGCGTCTTGGCCTTTCGAAATGAAAACTAGGTTTTTTTAGGAAATTGAAGACATCTTCGATCATTTAATGACTTGTAACGAATGCTGGGTCTATGTGTATGATCCAGAGACAAAAAGATGATCAAGAAGTTTAAGCACGGCACATCTGTTCTTCATAAAAGGCGAAGATGCAGAAGCCGATATGGAAAGTCAATGCTATCAGTGTTCTGGATCTGGCGTAGGATAGTCATTACCGACTGTCTTGATGATGGTCGGATAATGATAAGCAAGCACTACTGCACACTTTTGAAGAAGTTGCGAGATGGCCTCAAGCAGAATCGCCGCAAAAAAGCCCAAGAAAGATGTTTTATCCGCACCGACAGCGCCCCCGCCCATTCGTCCTGAGCTGCGATTTAAGAATCAACATGATGTGGACATTAAATCCTACCGCATCTAAGAAATTCACCTGACTGGGTATTAACTGACTCTTGATTGTTACAGGAGATGAAGAATCCACAGTATGGCCGGTGATTAAAGGCCAGAAATGACGTCATTGATGAGGTGGAGCAGTGATTTACGGGACAAGGCGAAGGTCCTACAATGACCGCCTGAGGCATCTCAAGAAACGATGCAATAAGTTTGCGGTCGTGTGTGGTGACTTGTAAAGGAGTAATGAACATCATGTAAAAAAATCAAATTTCTATCACATCTAATTCATGGTGATGATCAGAACTTTTCGATACCCCCTCGTACAAGGCAGTAAAACATGTGGTACGTCATAGGCCATCACGTGGATGAAAGAAGCTGAATACGTATCCCCAGTGTCCCACAGTACGCAATCAACCTCCTGTCTGCTCCTCCCTCCCCACGTCTGCTGCATCCCGAGAACCTGAGGACCGGTCATCAGGTGACGGCCATTGTTTTGAAGCCAGTGCAATGGACCGAGAGTATTTCTTTCCGGGAAAAATACATATCCATAACATTTCGCCACCTTATATACCCTGTTCGGTGATCGCATGTGCTGTTGAGAAAATAGCCTTGTTATGCAAATACAGAAGCAACGTGCACCAATCCAATCGCCTTATTTCTTCCACCCGTATTTAATTGATCGCATAAGGGATGTACTGAGTCGGAGCCGGAGCCGGACCATTTTACTCGGAGCCGGAGCCGCCATGCTATTTCACTTGGAGCCGGACCCGGAGCTGTCTGAAATTTCCACGGCTCCGCATCCCTGAATTTACTGCATCTAGTGATTTAATCTTTGATAAGATGCCTTCATGGGTACGGAAACAGAAAAGCAGCCACTGGCAGTAAGCAAATGGGTCAAGTTGGCATCGTCTATGAAGACGGGAAATGCGAGTGGACAGGGCTAGTGTAGTTGACCGGGCACTAGGTGGCAGGTGCTGCCCAAGGACTCATTGATTTTGAAAGTCAACCACAGGTTATCAGCCAAAGAAAGAGAAAAACTTAAAACACAATCAATTATTACTGCGTCCCTGCTCCTCTATCATATAAAGCAAGCTAAAAAAAGCTGAGCTGAAACATGTCTAACTGAAGCAGCTGCAGCAGGCTGTGCAGTCGATGAACGGTACACCCAACCTAACACCACTTCTGTGGTCTGGCTGGCTGAGTGCCAATGAAGGCTTCACTGTGAACATCAGCCAATGCTACCCGAAAACCAGCTGGCGAGCAGACTAGGAATGCCACTTCCAGATACAAAACACACAACCACCAGCAGAATTTTTTGCCTGTTATGTAAAGAATGGGTAACTATAGTCTGTTCCATATCAAGCTTGTGGTCAGGGTTCCTTTGGCAGTTCGTTCCTCCATTCAATATTCTGCATCTTTGAATGCAAGAGCTGTATATACAGAAATCACGCACTGCTTTCAGCAGTGCACTTTGACCACAATATTGATATGGAACAGAGTAAAGAATTTAAAATCTAATGGTTATCTGAAAATCGTACAGATTTAATGTCAAGGCATGACAAATGCAAGTACTTTAATTGTATTTTAAATCTCTTCCATATGCTTTGTTCCATGGCTTAAACTGAAAATCAGCACCCACCAAGCAGATAATGTCTTGCTGAGCCAAAGGTCCACCAACACATAGGTATTCTTTGCATTTTTGCTCCCACCATATAATTAGATTGCAAATTCATGCAATCTAGTTATAAGGTAGGAGGGTATGTACAAAAGGCTAGAACTTGTAGGTAAGAAAAGGCTAATCACAGAACACAACTGGCTGGATAAGTTGTCTTATCCAGAAACAGTTATCTGTGAAATAATACTCTGAATGAACTGACTTCACAAGCCTGTTTGCAGCAACTTCCATGGTGTCAGCACTCAGCAGTATTTGCTATAGTGGATCAAAACACTGATGAAAATGATCTTAGTTTAAGACAAATTTTAATGCTGACTAGACATGAAAAATTATAATTCAGATAATGTAAATGATGAGCTAGTTGACACAAATAAGATCTTTAATTATATTTAATTGTAACAATTAGTTTGATATTTATATCAAGATCCAAACTGTTTTATTAACCCGCGCCCTGCTGGGGGGGGGGGTGTTTGAACACCCCCCCCCCTTGTGGTTTTTCGCGAATATCTCAAAAACGGCGGCGCGGAGCGCCGCCGTTTTTGGTACACCTTATCATACATCAATTCTACACATGTTGTGAAAATTTCAGACCAAGGTCATTCAAGGTCAGGTCACCAGGTCACTTGAAGTGACCTCACCTCATAAAAACTTTCAATGTCTGTCATAGCTACACCGAGTGACCGATCGCTTTGAAACTTTCAGCGATTGCTAAGAGCAATAGCATGTACAAAATGTATATCTCAGAATTTTGATATCGATGACCTAAGGTCAGGTCAATTTTGCGACCTCCCCATTATAAGTCAATGGGAGAAAATTGAAATGCGCCTCTTTTGGATGAAAGACATTATAAACACTCCCAAACACCGCATTACAAGTGGTTTAGACACACTGAACTTAAAAATGGTGTCCGTGACCCTTCTTTATGCCCTGAGGTCATCTTAGGTCACAAATGGTATCTAACAGTTTTTCGCAAATAACTTTTGATAGAGGCATGCTAGAGCGATGAAAACGCCTTAGATGTGTTCAGCTCGACGATACGGATCGACTGATATGCAACATGACCCTTTCCGGTCAGGTCATGACCTTGACCTGAGGTCAAATTTTCAAGTTGACCTTTCAAGGTCAAGTTATAGTTCATTCGATGCGTCTTGACGAGAGGAACACGATGCCGGTAAAAGTAAGCTCGTACAAGGCTTGGGTCAAAAGTTATTGCAGAAAAACTGTTTCCAAAAAATCGGCTATTTTTGCAGTTTTTGCCCCCTGCAGGCAAAACCGTTGACGTTAGGTCAAATCTGAGAAATTTACTCAGAAAGGGCGTTAATAGGGCTATCGAATGCGCTTTTCCCCGGCGCTGTAGCTCTATTGGTTCCCGAGTTATGCGCTGGCTTCTTGGAAATTTTCGACGTTCGACCTGGAAATCGGCGAAATTTTGCCTTCAATGACCCCTGGTGACCTGACCTTTGACCTGACCAAAAAATTGACCGAAGTGATTTCGTCATTATTTTTTACGCTCTTTCGAACGCCGCCTTCCGCGTATCGCTACGTGGCCCAGGAGCCGAGTTACAAGGGGGGGTGTTCAAACACCCCCCCCCCAGCAGGGCGTGGAAATCCAGGACCCCCAGCAGGGCGCGGGTTAACCTACTCCAGGCTTATGAATTCATATCACCCACACAATCCTAGAATATCTGTCCCAATTATGACTGGAAGGTAGAAGGCCTGGGAGAATTTACCAGCCTATGTAGCTGGGGGAATGAAGGTAACTAGGTAAGGCATGAGTTATGCTATTTGATACCCATGTAATGAGGCCAGCTAAATCAACAGAAAAGCTTAAAGCAGCTGATATTGTTGTCAAATGTTGACAATTTTGCAATAACAGCAAAAAAAAAACAGCTTATGTGACATCAGTCAGGCTAACTGACGTAACCATGTCAGTGGACTGCTGTCACATGGCAGTGGCAGCATGTGAGACACCTGCTATATGATGGCCCAATCTTAATCCTCACATCTATCATCCATGCCCTTTCAAAGCTTTCAACAATCTGATGGATCAATACAAATAAATGCTACAATATAATAGCACATGTGTAGCATGAATATGATGAAAAGCAATAAATTCTAACATGCATAATTGTGAAACAAGCAATCACATTTTGATTTGGCAGCAATTACGGACAATGGGGTCGGAGAGGCCATCGTAACGATAATGGTGGTCAGTTAATTTTCTTCTATATTCAGAAATACATCCACAACATTCATCAAACATTTGTATAAAATTGAAGTCAAGGTTATCGCAAATATATTGATGCTATACTTACACCTCAAATGAGCAGGCTCGAAAGCTTGAAGCAAAAGATTTCGTCCAAGGCCATCCACGCCAAAATGCCACATATATTTGGCTGCCTTTCCTTCAAGTTCCCAGAGAAAATAGCGATAATACGAATCACACACAATGGCACTAATATTAGCTGTAAATAGCATACATAGACAACTGTTTCAGTAAAGTGGCAGTCAAAATTTAATAAGTTTAGCGTTTTCCCCCTAGAGAAAAAAACATTAGAAACCATTAGGATTTTCTAATGGTTTCTAATGGTTTCTAATGGTTTTGAATGGTCTCTAATGGTTTTTGATGGTCTCTAATGGTATTCTAATGGTTTCTGATGGTTTTCTGATGGAAATTGATGGTGCTCTAATGGTCTCTAATGGTGTCCTAATGGTTTCTAATGGTCTCCAATGGTGTTTGATGGTTTCTAATGGAATTTGATCTGATGGTCTAATGGTCTAATGGTTTCTGATGGTTTTCTAATGGAATTTGATGGTACTCTAATGGTCTCTAATGGTTTCTAATGGTCTCCGATGGTGTTTGATGGTTTCTAATGGAATTCGATCTGATGGTCTAATGGTCTAATGGTCTCTAATGGTATTGTTATGATTTCTGATGGTCGCTAATGGTTTCAAATGGTATACTTGGTGGTCTAATGGTTTCCAATGGTTTTCAATAGCTTTGATTTTGGGCTCCAAACGGGTATTCTTATGGTTTCTGTTGGTGTTCTGACGGCATCTTTTCATTTATGATGATTTCAAAATTGTGATGGTCTAATGGTGTTCTAATGGTTTTTAATGGTCCTGTAATGGCTTTTTATAGATCTTGAATATGTTGTCAAACTCTAACTGTGCTTTATTATGTAAGGAGTGCTGCATCGACAGCGGACTGAACGATCGCTTTGAAACTTTCAGAGTTGGATTTAAGGGTATCAGCAGGCATAAAATGAATATCTCGGAATTCTGCTATCTGTGACCTATGGTCAGGTCAATTTTGCAACCTTTTCAGAGATAGAGACATGCTATATCGATTAAAATCCCTCATACAGATGTGTTCAGCATGACGATAAGGATCGACTGCTAATGCAACATGACCTTCCAGTAAGGTCATGACCTTGACTTTGTCAAATTTTTAAAATGACCTTTCAATGTCAACTTCGAGTTATTTCGATGCATCTCGTCGAGATGAATACGATGCTGGCAAAATAAATGTGCCTTCCTTGAGTGAAAAGTTATGAAAGAACACATTTTTCATAAAGATAGCTATTTTAGAACTTTTGCCCTCTGGAGCCTTCATTTAGTTCAGATCTGAGGACACATTCCAGAAAGAGGGTTAACCCGGCGGCTGCTGGGCCTCTGCGGCACCGCCCAAGATTACTTTACTCCTACTCTACTAGTGATGTTAATTACGGAAAATCGGAATACCGATACCAAACACCAACCAAAACCATGGGGAAATACCGAAACCAAACCAACTTGGGAAACTGAGGGAAATACCAACTTTTTACCGATTTCTTAGCCTCTTATACGTTAGTGAGGGCTTATGATACCAACAAAATACCAAACACATTACTGAGTACGATTGAAATACCAAATACCAAGTTGGTATCATCGGTTTGGTATCGGTATACCAAAAAGTTGGTATCCGATTGACATCTCTACTACCTACTCGAAAAGAGCTATCGAATGCGTTTTCCTGCGGCGTTGCAGGCTTTATTGGCTCCCGAGTTCTGCTCCGGTTTGTCAAAATTTGTTAAGAAATGGTAAAATTTGATCTTCTGATGACCTCTGGTGACCTGACCTTTGAACTACGTGTATTAGTATTTTATTATATAACTGGCCTATTATATCATTGACCTATTATTGACCTATTAGTATTTTAGAAGCATTTTCTCCATTTTTTTACGGTTATTCGAATGCCGCGCCCGCATACCGCGTTTTGCGGTAACTTATGCGGTTTTCCTGCCTGGGAGATCATGAAACATCATTGTCAGTAACTCACCAATAAATCACCTGATTCAGAGGAACCAGTGTGTTAAAGAACACAACTCGCCTAATTCCGAGGATGCTTAAGGAATAATAAAGAATGAATAGCAACAATGGGCAAATCTTTTCAGTTTTATTTGCCGCTTGTGAAATTTTTGTTTACAATTCGCGTCCTTCTGTGCTGCTTTAATGATCGGTGAAACGGTGTTACCCGAGAAAGATTCCGCCGTTTTTTACCGCCATAAGTGTTATTAATTATGTAGTGCTTTGTAGTTAAAGTGTGTTTACTTTGTGTGCGTGAGAATGTTTGGAGATGCCTCTCTGTGCGGGCCAAAAGGACTCGGGATGCGAACGCCGTTGCCCAGCGCCATCGCCGTAAAGGGCTAGCGCAGGCGCGGCGAGAGGCCGAAGCGTTGCGGAACGCTGAGCGTCGCCGTGAGGTCGTAGAGAGACCCGAGAGACCCACCGCCAGCAGGAGAGGAAGCGCCACGAGAACCGAGAGGAGGGGGAAGAGCAGACCGGTCAGTCACCTGCACACCTACTTGGAACCGGATTCAAGGGTGTGAGACGAAGCAAAGGCTCACCCCCCAAAAAAATTGCCATCAGAACTGAGAAGTAAGTAATGTTTAATGTGCCTAATATAGGTACAGTCTGTCTTAAAAGTACCGCGCAAAGTGACGGTGGATCCATCAAGCCTGACTGAGGTAGGGCCTGAGCAGGCAATTATAGCACTATAATTTGAAAGTCACCGAACCAATTGACCTAGGGAATGGACGAGGATGTGAACTGCTTCGGTGACTCAAATTTAATAGGCCCTTCCTCGGTCAGGCATGGTGGATCCACCGTCACTTTGCGCGGTACTTTTAAGACAGACTGTACATTGTGCATATGTTACAGGCCGTATGAAAATTCGCGTGAGACTTTAAAATTGAAGCTTTTTTCACGCGATGTAGGTGCTTGTTTGGGATTATTCATCCAATTTTCAAACAAATCCATTCACTTTCAGCTCAGTTGTGCATCTTGACGTGACCCCATCGTTTTCAGTAACTTTCTCGAGGCGCTCGTGGAATGCCAGCGCGGCTTCCTTGCAGTTGCGCATCTGATCGACGGCGATCCCTGGGAAGGCGGCTCTAGCCCGACCTTACAACTCCAGAATGTTCGCTGACCACGTCACGTATACCTTCGACTCCACAAACCCCTACATGAAAAAGTCACGAGGGGTGAGGTCGGTCGGGCGCGATGGGCTGGGGCAGGGCAGATTCGGCAAAGCAGATTGGGCAAGCGCGGTAACCAGGGTAGAGCCAGGGCAGGTTAAGTAAAGTCCGACCTCACCCCATGTGATTTTCTAATATAGGGGTTTATGAACTCGAAGGTATACGTGACGTGGTCGGCGAGCATTCTGGAGTTGTAACTTGTAAGGTCGGGTTAGATCGCCGCCTTTGCAGGGATCACCGTCGAGATGCGCAGGGAATATACGCTGGCATACCACGAGCGCCTCAAGAAAGTTACTGAAAACGATGGGGTCACGTCGAGATGCACAACTGAGCTGAACGTGAATGGATTTGTCTGAAAATTAGATGAATATAATCCTCAACATGTGCACCTACATTGTGTGAAAATATCTTCCAATTTAATTAACACTGAAGGAAGTTATTCAAGCCTCAAATCAGGTGTTTTACGTGAGCCACCCTGTGCATTTACCAGTTCTCCTATTTATAGAAGATTAAAAATTTCAACTAATGATCAAATAATCAAAAGTATAAAAAAAAGTATAAAAAAAACATTTAAAGATCAACTAGCAATAAGTAAGACAACCATGTTAAGGTGCACTTTTGTTACAGGTTAACTACGGACACAGATGATGAAGCGTTGGGCAGAAGACACAGGCGGAGCATACACTGAAAATGATCCCGCTTCATAATGAAACAAAATTCCTAGACCTTCATTGGAAAAAAGACAAGGCTCCAAATGTGAAAATATACACGGCTGAAAAAGATCCGTGCCTATATACATACATGGGACCGAACATCAGTTGGTGACATACCAGGGAAATAAGCTAAAATTAGAGCGCTCTATTTGTTGCTCCTGCCCCATGTTGAAGAGATACCCCTAAAAGCGTGATCTTTTATCGGCCCTTACGCAGCAAGGCAGTACTTCTCAGACCGGTGGATGGTATCAATAGAAAGAGAATGCGTCAAAGATTAACATGAATTAATTAAAATAACATTAAAATGTTAATTAAGCGTGGAAATTAGTCCCAAACTTAAGCTAATTATTGCTCCTACCTCGGCGACGGCGCTCCCCGCAGTCAGCGGAGAAGCTAAAATAAAAGCCACCAACCTCCTCCGCAAGTCAATTTTAGAGCGTCCGAGCGCGGCCGAGTGGGCCGATGCGGGGCCACCAAACTGAGGTGAGACGTGGCTAGCAATTGCGAACTGCCATAGAAATCAATATCTTAAGACGTACAATATGGGTTGATTACTCTGAAGCTGGAGTGAAAGCATGAGTAGATTGCAAGAAACGAAATGCATAGATTGGTTGAATTATGTACAATAGGCACGGCTCAGATGAAGCCATTTCTTTGATGTTGACATTTGATATAACCCTTCCTCTCCTCACCTACGACCTAAGTACGTTGGCAGTTACCGGCATAGTTTTTAAGCACGAGTGTAATTCGCCATCGGACCGCAATGCATGTTGCTAGGCTGCTGCAATTACAACGAACATACTGCCTTCATTTGTAGACGTTTGTTTTTTAGGCGGTCTTTGACGTACAAGGGGGCATACCTGTCGACAACTTGAGTTTCTCCGAATTTCAAAAACTCCCAGAATTCCAATTCCTTATGCACTGTTGTAGGTACAGCTATGTTCACAAGTTTTCGTTTCCTCCTGCTCTAAAAAGGATGATATTTGTCGATTTCGTGCGTCGCTGATAGAAGGGTGCGTTTAATAATTAGGCCCAACGCTTTCTGCATCCGCGAGTACCTTGAAAAGGGAACAACAGTTTCCATTTATTACACTATGGGACAAGTGACAAAATGACCACTGCAACACGCATGAAACGGAGCTCATATTCCTAAAAATGTCTACCATCACTTCTTTTCTGACACTATTAGCAAATACCATCTCAAGTTAGGTGGTTGACAGACAGTCAATGGAGATCTGGGGAGACTGAGTGATGCCAATTCACCACTTAACTGATAATGAGGGCCGAGGGAAGAGAAACATGCAACATGCACAACTGACAACTTGACAAGTGACAAAACACTACCACTATTGCGCAGTGCACAACAAATTACAGCAGCCAGCCCAAAAATGTTTCTGGTGGCTAATTGCAAAACAAGTCACTAATAAATGTCTTAGTTGCAGCTGAACACTGCACAATGATCACACTGTTCACACATTGAGTGAGATGCCACAGGTGGTTTGAATCACACTTTGGTACAACTGCAAATCTGAAGTGTTGTCATGAGGTTCATGCCTCCATGATCACAGCACTTTGGTTGTGGTTGGCATAACACTTGTAGTCTGCAGAGTTCCACATGAACTGCAGACACCTCATCTGGTGGTCTTCATGTTGCTCAACTTCTTCAGGAGGCAAATGTCGACCACCCAGCGGAAGCATGGTCCTGCAGAAAAGAAAGGTAATGCATAAGGTACAAACATTATCTGCTGAAACAGGCCCTTCTGTTTGCTGTTATTAAACTTTTAACATAACATAACAACATGTATTCCATGTATATTACATTTGTTGAAATAAAATACTGCCGGCTATTTCAAAACCAGAAAATGAAATTATATTGTAGCATAATTCACATGCTCAGCTATCAGTATCAAATAATAAATTAATTTAAAATTTGGCATATTCTATATAACACATTCATAGAATGTTCTACTTCACGTCACAAGGACTCACAATCTTTCTGTTGGGTGTTTGATTGACGCATTAACTAGGTTTGTCTTAGGTTTTATTATTGCAAAAAATTCATATTGCATCATTGTATCAAAATACTGCCAGCAATAACAAAACAAGAACATGAAATGTCAATGAGCAAGCCGCCTTTCCTAAAAATGGATTACTTTGAAAATAATTTTAGTTTCTTTTAAGGAAAAGGAGAAATGATTATCAGGTAATTATCAAAAACCACTCAACCAGCAAGTGGCTGGGTGATTTCACAGCAAACATCAAGCCAAAACATATGCTTACATTCATCTAACAATTGAGCCATTTGATTACACAAGGATATGTGAGCAAAATAAGAATCCAATTATCCAATGTTGACTTCCTTGCAAAGTTTATGCCTTATTTTATGAAAATGTGCCACTAGAATATGATACTTATCATCGAATATTATTTAATTTACGATTTATTTCGATCGGAACGCACATGGGGTCCCGCGCCATTTTCGTCGACGATAAATATGATCGTGTTTCATGAAGAGATAAGGGGTTTCAATGGTCTTTCAAAGCAATAATTTGATGCAAAAATTTGTAGGAAATAATATAAAGCTGGTTCAAATGGCCATCAACCATTTAAAACACCGAAAATACTCACAACTTCGTCCCGACGACCACGCAGCACCGCGCACGCCACACTACTGGCACAATGCCAAAATTGCCGTCACAGCAGAAATGTTTTTTTCTCTCGATTGCAATTGTGGAGTTATTTATTAAACAGAAGATTATCTTTCCGAAAAACCGACTGATTTCATACAGAGATGCATGGAAAATAAAAAAATCCCGGTAAGTTTATTTGTATTGTTTTGTCGATTTTGACATGCTCCTAGTTTGCAGCCATATTTTGATATGTTCTACAGGGAGTTCAGAATTATTTCAGGACCAATCTTTTCCTCATTCATTTTCCCGTCGATCATGAAATTTTTAGAGCGGAACAATTAGTTTCCAGGCGGTCCGAGCGGTTTTCGTGAGAAGGGTGCAAAAATCGGCGTCATTTTTAGAGCCTCGACACCAGCTCAACACAGGACCCTATGGGAGACGGCGAAGTAGCGGGAGCAATAAATAGAGCGCTCTAATTTTAGCTTATTTCCCTGGTGTGTCACCGACTGACATGGCAGAGAAAAATGAATGCTGGGGAGTCGGGGACCGTTATGTCATGTATTACCATGTGGAATGCCAATGTTAATAGATCGGATCTGCACCATATGAATGTTTTAACAAGATACCACCAGAAACCATTGTTACCATTGACCATTGGTAACCCATAGACCATCAGAAAACATGTCTAATGGTTTCTTATGGCCTAATGGTTTCTTATGGTCTAATGGTTTCTTATGGTATGGTGATCATACCATAAGAAACCATTAGACCATAAGAAACCATTAGGCCATAAGAAACCATTAGACCATTAGACCACTAGCCCATTAGACCATCAGACCATTAGACCATCAGACCATTAGGCCATAAGAAACCATTAGACCATTAGCCCATCTGACCATCAGACCATTAGACCACTACAAACCATTAGACCATTAGGGTTTCAATTTCCATATAGACCATTAGACCATTAGACCATTGCTAATGGTTTTTTCTCTAGGGCCCTCACCCATTCAACCAACACCTGCGTGTTGTTTGTATCCGGAAGTGTGATAAATCTGGCAAAAGAAATATCTAGTTTAGCAAATTATTCACTTTTAGGAAATCAAGCTACAACAAAATATTTTCTAGTATTTTGAATTATTTCAGTTAGTGCGAATATCGTAAATTCAGATTTAAAAATATTTTTTTCTTTGCACCTGGAATGGAATAGGATAATTGTACTAGAAATCTGGGATAATTTCAAACTAGAATCGATGGAAGAAGCCGCATGCAAATGAACATACGCTGTACTCCGTGTAATAACTACACATTCACCCGCTGCATTTTTCAGCATTTATTTTCGTTTTAGCCCATCGACAATAAATAATACGTGAAGCGTTTCAGTTTTTTGCGATAACCGCCCAAACCACACCACCTACAGACACGATTCAACCACCAATCGACAGCTCTCGATCGTGGCTATGTGCGCGGCACATTTTTAATCGCATTTGCACCCCCCAAATAGCCAAACTCGGCCCCTCGACTATGTCGCCCGACGCTCCAGAGATGGCGCTGACTGTCTGCGTGACGTCAGCTCACACGACCGGCGATCGCCAATCATAAAACGTGCATGTCGCCGCTGGGCAACCAATTCCAGCGTACTGTCTTGCTTTTGCCCTCTTGTTCTGAAAATTTGGTCAAGAAACATGGCGTATAACCTTCATTTAAAACCAAATTTACTCCCAACCACTTCGCCGTAAAACGCCACAATACGCACCAGACCATGTCATCAACCCGTGCAGAGTACCGCGGGTTATTCAAAGCGTTGATGTTTGCGTCCTAGATAGCTCATTTGGTAGAGTGTTAGACTTCTATGGAATGCGTCGCTGGTTCGATTCCAGCTCGGGATGTTTTTAAAACGTACTTACATCTTTAGTTACAGTACCCGGCCGCTAGGGTCGCGACCCCGTAGAGGTCGCTGCGGTCCCCACGTGACCGACCGGCCGCGGCCGCCGGCCGGCGCAGCGGCGGCGCAGTGTGGGGCGTGCGGGCGGAGGGATTGGTGCGGTAACTGCGGTGCCGTCAGAGCGGCCCCTGCCGGACAGCGGAAATGCGGCATGATACAGACATGGGAGGGGGGGGGGGGTAGGTAAATGGTGGATGGATGGATAAAGAAATGATGGAGGGAGAGAAGGAAGGGTAAGTGAGCAAATGATTGAGTCGATGAGAGAACAAGTACAGAGGATGGAGCCGAAAGACGTTTTTAAAATGCGCTTACAGCTTTGTTGCAGCACTCGGCCGCTACGAATAACTACATTACCGATCCTGAGTGGCGGGCGGGGGGGGGGGGGGGGGGGCGGCGAGGTACCTAGATTTGGGATAGGTTGGTTACAGAATTCCACAAAATACTGACAAGATTATCGATTATGTTTAGTGGGGACGGTGAAGGGCACAGGGAAGGGCACGGGGACAAGACGGAGACGAAGACGGAGACGGAGATGTAGCGGCCAGTGGAGGAGCAGGGACGGAGACGGAGACAAAGAGAGCGGGAGCGGGAGCGCGGGAACGGGGACGGAGGCGGCGACGGAATCGGAGACCAGACAGATACAGAGACAGAGACAGAGACGAGACAGAGACAGAGGCGGAGACGGAGATGAAGCGGTCAGCGGGAGGGGGATGAAGACGGGGACGGAGAAAGAGAGCGGGAGCGGGAGCGGGAATTGGAGCTGGGACGGGAACTGGGACGGAGATGGGGATGGAATCCGAGACGAGACAGATACAGAGACAAAGGCAGAAAGGGAAGACGGAGACGGAAACAGAGCAGGCATAATTATATCTTTAGCACTGAAAACATTAGGTACCGATCGTGAGTGGTGGGTCGGGGGGGGGGGTGCAGAGGGAGGAAGGCGGGGGAGGGTCGGGGCGAGTCACTCAGATTTGGGATAGGTTAGTTACAGAATTCCACAAAGTACTGAAAAAAAATAGCGATCATGTTTAGCATTACGAGCGTACCAATATACGTATAGCGTCTTGAGCTGGGACATAAAAACTTATATGTATCTGCGGCGCGGGCGGGGAAGAAGCCACTAGCCAGTACTTTTTTCAGTACCAAGAGGGGATTGGAGTGGAGGGGAGAGGAGGGGAAGGAGGGAGTGGAGGGAAGGGGAGGAAATCGAGGGAGGGAGGGAGGGGGAGCGAAGAAGTGCGATGAAGGAGACGGGGAGAGGAGGGAGAGAAACGGATGGGGAGGGGTAAGTAAGCATACGATTGGATCAGTGATCGACAAAGTCAGAGAGCGGAGAGGAGGGAGGGAAGAGGGATGGAGGCAGGGAGGGAGTGAGAAAGGGAAAGGAAAGAGAGAGAGAGAGAGAGAGAGAGAGAGAGAGAGAGAGAGAGAGAGAGAGAGAGAGAGAGAGAGAGAGAAAGAGAGAGAGAGAGAGAGAAAGCGGGGCATTATGGACGGGATTTTGGACAGGACGGGCAGGGATTTCTATATAGATGTTCAAACGACGATTACAATTAGCGCCGGTAGGCGCGGGAGGGTGACCTAGTTATACATATATTATCAATCTCATTTTGAATAAGTCATAAATCAATAAGCAAGACAATGTGCGGAAATAGATCCTCAATAGACAACTGATCCTTCTGAAATGCTTATTCCGTATGGTCCGGACTCGATATCGCTGCGAAAATAACCAGAAAATGTTGAGGAGACCACAGTGTGAGGAGACGAAAGAAGAATGTCAGTTTCAGTGTCAGTCAGGGCCGGAAGTTCAGAGGGTTGCGTGGGTGTTCATTGCACAATGATGGACGCAGACGGAGTGAGGAACAAACGCTTCCGCCCACAGCAGTGCATGAAAACAATCGAACATCGGATAAACTTTAGTGGCTGTCTCTCCCAGGGTATATAGAACAACGTCTCTCCAGTTTCTTCATCTAGTCAGCCCTAGCTGGGACCACTGCAGGGCATTATGGGCCACTATGACTATTATGTGTACGTTTGTGCACGGAAGAGGGTGGAACGAAAAAAATATCGGTTTGAACGAACTAATCAGTAATCAGTAATATTTTCAATAGCAAATCACAATTCTAAAGAATAGGGATTTTTCCTATTGAAAAGTCAAAAGTCTCAACCTTCGGGTACGGAACGGGGCAGAGGGCCTTTCGGACATCAGTTTAGGGCTCGCTCTCCAGTTGCCGCTATCAGGCAGGTGATCGGTCGAACTTTAAACGCAGCGGCCAGGAGTAGCAGCTAGCGGCATCAGGACGACGACAGATCGGAGTTCTATGCTCTTGGGTAGATCTCCGTTATGGCTGCACATCATGCATAGTTTCAAGCTGTAACCATGTGTCACGCAGCGTTGCATAAATTCAGCTGCCCCGAGTGATAAGGCAATACCTTACAAGTTACAACGCATTACCCTCGTAACGTTTCGGAGCCAGTCATATGGAAATTGTAATGAACCGTGATATACCTATAACCGCACCATTGGTCAAAGTCGAGCATAGCTTGGGAAAGTTTATATAAATTTATTGGACACGTTGAAACAGCAGTCGATGGCGAAATATCATTAAAGGAGGCAGGTGCAGTCGAGAGCAGCTCAGGCGGCCAGTGCGTCGGCGAGGAGGCCGGTGACAGCTCCGAGCAGCTGCGGCGGCGGCGCCTGGCCGCGCGCCAGCGCCTGCTCGGCCTCGCGCAGCAGCTCGGCCAGCTGGGCGCGGCTGACGGCCAGCTGCTGCTGCAGGCGCGCCAGCAGCTGCGGCGCCTGCTGCGCCAGCGCGGCGCGCAGCTCGGCGCGGCCCAGCGGCGCCGGCTGGCCGCCCAACAGGTGCGCCACGATCCACTCGTAGATGTGCTCGATGACGGACATGAGCAGCGCGATCAGGTCGTCGATGATGGGCGGCACGCCCTGGAGCTGGGAGGCCGCCGGCACGGCCGCGGCAGAGGCCACCATCAGCGCCACCAGCAGCAGAGTCACCTTCATATCGGCGGACGGAGGTTCTGCAGAGAACAGCACACAGGTCACAGAGAGGTCATACAGGGCGACAGAGGTCACACAGGGCGACAGAGGTCACACAAATCAGCAGAGGTCACACAGGGCACACAGAGGGCGTGACTTGGCGAGCTACGGGACGATACGAGATCGCTGTAGATGTCACTGCCAGCAGAACGACGTTAGATGGCATCCAATGCTACAGTCACTGTCGAGTAGGAAAAGAACAGACAATTTGGATCAGAACATTCAACATGACACCCCAAGAATCATATAGAATAAGCGCTGGATGAAATATTGGCTCACGATTTTGAGGGCACCACCATAAATGAACCGTCGACACCACATCCGTCGCCGTCGTCACTCGTCAGGCCACCCTACAGCTAATCCTATAATCCGTATATCGGATCTCTGTCCTCCAGAAGTTTTCAAAAGCCGACCGGCCTGCCTTCGTTTACCCTCCAAACGCAGACAGGTAATCGCAGAGCGCTCACCTGTGGTGCGGCGACGGGCGGAGGTCGGCTCCGGGGCGGTTCAGACTGCTTAGTGTCGACCTCACCGTGGGCAGCGCCACATTTGAGGAGGTGAGGCCGCTGGGAACTGGCCACTGGCGAGCTGAGATAGCGACGCTGCGTGTCACAGTGGCCAGGTGACAGTTCCCAGACAGGCACCTCCCGCTGCCGCCTCGGTAATCACTGGGCAGGGCGGGGCTGTAGCGGCAAGCACGGATGCATCGAGCTGAGAAAACTCAGCTAGTCGGTCATTAACAAATGATGAAAGAATGTAGTGTTTTGATGACGAGGGGAGCTGAGTGGCAACTTGGAATTGTGAAAACATCCCGCACATAGGCTTGGTTCTTAGGCTTCGCATCGGCAAGCGGTTTGCGATGTTGGATAGGCTATCAAGCATTTTCAAAGTTTTGTTTCTTAGGTAGCAGTAAAGAAGAAATGTCATAAGATTGAATTGTTTAGATTACAAGCAAATGACTGGACGTCAGTACCTAACTCAAACTTCACTAGACCAGTGACCGACCCAGGATCTGGGAACAGCCTTTTTCGCGATGTTATGCCGATGGTCGCCAAAGCTAAGTTTGAGAATACGATCGTACCTGGTTATCGGAAAACGTGTCATCTTTTTACAACCAATCAGGCCGATATATCGGTCACCCTCCGGTACATCTGACAGCGTCACTCTACCGGTAGGATCAAAAGGTGAATTTCAGTATGGCGTTGACAAGTCATAAAGACATACGTAAAAGTTAAGTGCGGCTATGAGCCGCTCGCGTCTTTTCTCGGCCGTTCTCATTGACACATGGCAGTCAGTGTCTCCCAAATCCGAATACAGTTTCACGGATACACCCTTATCTCATCGGACTACTATCAGTGCTCGGCCACACTACGTCAATGCCAATCAGAGTAGATAAGATACGCGCTTCCCAGCGCAGGCAAAGGTTTTACAATCCGCAGCTGATGCCTGAGAAATGCGAATAAACCAGACAAGGTATAAAGTCTCGACCAGCATACAAATCCCAACTTCATCAAACATAATCAGGGTCCTCATATATTTTGGTAAAATGTGGTCAGAGCGCCATACGCGCAGGGGTACGGACACAGACCTTTATCTTCACATGATTTGTCACGTCTACCTACGCAATTACAATAGGTTCCGCTCCAACCATGGGTAGGTTGGCAGCGCTGCTATAAACAGGAGAGGAGAGTCAACGTCTGATTTACTGTACTCTATCGCCAACCATGGGCCGCCATTGGCTGGCTTGCCGAGGCTCGCCCCCTGCCGGGATGTTTCGGATCGCACGTATCTGATAGAACTCGGATTTGTCACCAGCTAACACAGATGCTGTCTGCCACACCAGCTGAGGGTTTTAACGAGGACTTCATTCAGGAACATTAATTAATTGAAAAAAGATGAGCTTTCAATCGTACTAACATATACATTTCACAGAATCTCATTTGTATGCATTCATTTCGCTGTAGCGCAATATGCACGTTCGCGGCAGCATACAAATACTAATAAAAATCTCCAGTAAGCGGTGAAAAGCAAGAACAAGAAGAAAAATAAACAATAGCAATGATATTTCTAGGCAACAGTTGAGAAAATACTTCAAGTGCTCGGCAATTAACAAATTAAGGAATTAATTTTCGGCCAAAAGTTGAACTTACGTAGTTACTTGGAAGGTCTATCACCAAGAGCCAATAGACTGGTATCGTCACCCACATGCAATCCTAGAAGCTACACATGCCTTAGGCATTTAAATATGCAGTGTCAACTCTCTATATACCTACACCGGCGATGGAATTTTAGAACACAAATTCTTGCACACCCATCGTGAATCCTCATTATGAAGTAAATTACCGCTCACAAATCACAAGAGACGTCGTGCCGCTGAAAATTTCGTGGAGTGGCGAAGCACAGTCTTCCATATATTGCAATCCTTGCCTTCTTGGAAGTGTGAGCCAGCACGTTTCACCATATACCGTCGCCTGAGTCCTCACATCGCCTTCGATATCCTCGCATCCAGTCTCACTGAGACCTGCCAGATTACACTGGTATTACTCCTGTCCTGAGCCCAGGCAGTCCATCAAGCTGCTACATGCGCCGCTCACGCACTGGGCAGCAGACCTGTCCCAAACTGGAGCTCAGAGTAACAACTCCACAGAGCATCCGAACACATGGAACATCGATCTGAACTCCTACCAGGCTGAGGCGAACGGAGAGTCGGTCGACTTGTTGCGCCCGGACGGTCCGTATGCCCAGTTGTCGCCACTCTCCGGCTGCGGCGGCGGCGAGTAGCGGCGCGGTGGCGGCGAGGCTCGGCGAGGAGGGGGCGAGGCCCGGCGCGGTGGCGGCGAGGCTCGGCGAGGAGGGGGCGAGGCTCGGCGCGGAGGAGGCGAGGCGCGGCGCGGCGGAGGCGAGGCGCGGCGCGGCTCGGCGTACGAGTCGCGCGCACGCTGGTAGTCGCGCACCACGCCGCCCCAGATGCGGCCCCAGGTGGACTTTGAAGCGGCCGGCCGGTGCGGCGTCACCTCGCCGTCCTGTCGCCAGCGCTCGTTGCGCGCCTGGTGCAGACTGCCGGGCGGGTCGGCCGGCTCATAGGCCGGGTTCGGCCGACCGGCGTCCGGGCGCACCCTGTCCGCCGGGATGGTCGGTCCGCCGCCGCCCTTGGTGGGGCGCGCAGAGGGACGGGCCGTGACGGTGGCGTAACGGTAGCCCACCACGGCCAGGCCGACCATCGCGGCGACCGCCATCAGGCAGCTGAGAGTGATGAGCACCACCATGAAGGCAGAGCCAACCTCTAGGCCCACCTCGGCCGGTGTGGCCGCCGCCTTAGCCGCAGTCACGTGCGTCTCCGTCGCTGCCACGGAACCGAGCAGTTCCTGGGCTTCCGCGTAGTCCATAGCGCTCAGCGAACATTTAGTGAAGAACGTGTCCAGTGCATCATTCTGTGCTTTCATGTCGGCCAGGACATCTGGGGTGAACTCTCTAGCAGAGACACGGTCAAGCACAGCAACTGAACCGTTCAGGGTCGTGCTGACGTCGTTCTTGTGACACGCGTTCGTCTCCGACTGGAGGTTTTCTTCTCTCTGCAGGTTCAGGGTTTTGGGCAGCTCGGGAAGCCACTGCGCGCTCCGTTTGTCGAACGCCTTGCCGTGCGGCAGGAGCTCCAGCGTGTCCATGGGGTGGTCTAGCTTCAGATTGTCCGGCCCGTCCGGTTCCGTCTCCTCGTCCGGTGGCGCCCCGGTCGGATCTGGGGTCGCTTTGCTCAGCTCGATAGTCATGTTGCTGAGTAGCTGGTCCATGATGTTGACCTGATCCAGGATTTCGGCTTGGTAGTCTGTAGCGCCGAGCGGAGTCGCCATCACCGCCGCCGCTGAGGGAAACATGCAAGATAGTTGTTAGTGGAGAGTGATGATCATTGACTTTCGGCGCCGACAGTACATGAAGACATTGGTACAAATAACAAAACTACAGACTACCACTGACATATTTGACAGACCAACACAGGTTTCGACAAACACAACAATATAATGGACTTCAATAGTGTAAGGGATACTCTTGCCTCTTGCTAGCAGCAAGGCGTATCAATCTAAACGTAAGACACTGGGTAGCCAAGAGGGACATTTCAGATATGGAGTTTCCTCTGACATACAACGAATGAACAGCCAACAGTTGTACCTACTTGCATAGCTTTTCCAGCAGTGTTAGAAAAGTCATGAATGCGCTTACACACAGCCTCACAGTGAAGCACGAAAAAGAAGCATGCCTATATGATCCGGGAGGTTAATGGTAGCCATAGGGTCAGGATCGGGAGCACACAATGGACCTCACACCTGGTCACACTTGGACAAAGTTTCACACTATCGCTCATCACGACAGATCATCCCGGGCACTGACCTGCATTGGTGAACGGCACCACCAATCCCACCATCATCACCATCACCAGCGGCGACATGGTGACGCGGCGGTGCTCCATGGCTGCGGCGGGACGCGTCCCAGGCACCTGTGGAGCGGCCGCTCGAGCGGGCCGAGCCGCGCCGAACGCTATCGTGGCGGAGCTCGATAGCGCTAGGCCACACGTGATCTCGATGATGATAATCTGAGCGTCGCGATGAGCGGAATCGCATCCCGGTGGGCGGAGGAGGGGTGGCGAGGGGTCAGCGGTGACAGAGTCGCTGTCAGCAGGCGGCTGCGGCATGTCAGCGGTCAGCGGGCGAGGGGGGGGGGGGCTGCCGAGGGAACAGGACATGGGGGACGAGGTTTTGACGTGCACGTTAGACCTTTCCAACATAACCTCGAATTGATCTCACTTTCATAGATCCGAGAACAACGCTGAACCAAACACACTTTCATTTGAGTGACGGGCGCAAACGTCACGAGTCCTGAGTGGGTGTGCGCGACAGGGCCGTTCGACGATACACGCATGACGCACCGCGATCGAGCGCTATCTTCTGCATATCCGCGACAGGCGAGATGGCTTATAAAGATAGCTGCCCGCTGATTGCAGCGCTGGCGGCCTATCTAGACGGCTGGCGCCCACCTCCCGGATGTAGAGCGAGTGATGAGCGACGCTCCCAGAGCACGCAAACAGGCGGGGTAAACACGCTACGGAACTGAGACAATTTTCAAACGTACGTACCGCTGAGAAGGCCAACTGTTACTAAATACTACCAACTGTTCGAAAATGTGTAGGCTGTAGCTGATGAAAAATTATTGCAATGACTTCGTTTAATGGCAGAGGTTGTATCACGGAAATAATCGATAGGGACACCTGAACAGCGGACCGGCCTGCCGTCCACGCCAGTACACGCTGCCCATAAACGTAATGTGACAGCTCTTCACCCGTCCTCGCCCACACTGACACGTCCGCTGGTCGGATAAAGTGGGGTCCGACCCGCCCGCCGACAGTCGTCCCTCAGCACCATGCCGCGGCTCTGCCTGTCTCTGACAGTACTGGTGTCGGTGGCTCTGCCGGCCCGAGCCGCGCCCGTGGAACCCAGTTGGAAGTACTGGGCGCAGGATAAGTGGTGGAAGGAGTTCCCGCAGTGCGGCGGAGACCAGCAGTCACCAGTGGAGTTGAGGCCGACAGAGGACCGATTCTGGTATTATGGTAGAGGGCCGCGAGTGAGGTTCGCCAAACGTCTCAAAGCTGGACGACTGACGGCGACGAACACGGGCCGCACACTGAGTGTGACGCTGGAAAACGACTCTGGCCAGCCGGCCGTTCAGCTGAAGGGCAGCAGATCGGGTCTCCTTAGCAGCCGGTACATCCTGGACAACCTGCACCTACACTGGAACGACCCGGCCGGCGGCCGCGGCTCCGAGCACAAGATGAACGGCGCCTTCGAGCAGGCCGAGGCGCACTTTGTCTTCTTCAACCAACAGTACGGCAACGTGTCGGCGGCGCTGGCGCACGTCGACACCCGGCGCTGAGTCTGTCCCTGCCGACGCTGGGTCTGGACGGCGACCTGCCGCAGCTGTCGCAGCTGGGCAGCTCCGTCACCAGACAGGTCGACCTGCGACCGCTGCGGAGACCGCTGCGAGTCGCCCTGAGGACCTTCTTCAGCTACCACGGCAGCCTGACGACCCCGCCGTGCAGTCCGGCCGTCACCTGGATAGTACACGACCACCCAGTCTCAGTAGAAGTCCCGTTCCTGCAGCAGCTGCGCACTAGCCTGAGAGCTAACGCTGCCGGAACGGAGACAATCCAGAACAACTGGAGGAAGCTTCACAAACTGGGGAACCGGGCTTTGTGCAAGTACGATCGCAGCTTTCTCAGGAATTGGCTATCGTGCCGATAAACTGACGCCGTTCGCCATACTGCAGTGCGGCGGCATTGACATGAGTATTTGCCATTTGTCACTCATTTCACTGCCCTCTTGTCACCGACCATATATTTACCATTACAATTGCACTGAGTGAAAAATGATATCTGCCGTGCACGCATTTAAAGTTACTGCTTGAATGCCCCTATGTATCATACAGCGATAATACACTTGAACTAGATAAAACACATCAGTTGCCTGTCACTGCAATCAGCCACTTCGAGGCTATCTTCTTTAACCAGCTCCTTGACGAGAGTAGGATCCCGGGTGAAGATAAGGCGAGTCCCAACGGATGTTCCCCGATGTGCCGTTGACGTCTGTCACTATCACCTCTCCATAGGAGCACCACAGCGCATCTTTGGTCCGATGACGCATCTGCCACTGTTAAGGGATTAGTAGAGCTCAGTCGGATCATGCATCGACCTCTGAACAGACGCAAGTGTCGCTGTGTTTGACGTGGGTGTCGCTCTTTGTTTGAGAACGCGTCTGCCGCTATGAGAAAAGTCTAGCGAACAACACCTTTTAAGGCCTTAGTTTGAATAAGTCAAACTCATAAGTCATACTGTACGATTTCATATGCAAAATCGGATATCTCAAGCTCCAAATGAAATTGAGATTCGTTTGAATTATAAGCAGCCGGTGTCGATTTTAGACCATGAACATAAAGGACACCCAACACAATCAGAGCGGGCAGCTTCCTCACACGCATGCCCAGCTGCACCAAATGTGCAGGGAGCTAAGAAACAACAGCGGTTCGGGGATGCCCGTGGTAAAAAAGGTCTCCGATATGCAAGATTTGTAGAAAGCTGCGCCAGCAAATTCATCTAATCAAAATGCTTCCGCATTCGGTTATGTAATAGTCCAAATGACGGGCATCAATTAGGTACGTGTGCAGTGTGCACCATGACTTTGACATTTGCATGACCTTATCGTACGAGTTATACCTACAACTGACAGTTCACATAATTCGTGCGAAATCCGGCGCTCATTGTAAAGCAAATGTCTTTTTTGACCTGCTTTAGCAATGACAACGCATGTTAGGTTCACGTCAAGGCCGTTCACATCATGGAGGCCATTATCTTCCGGTGGAGTGCGTAGTTGGTAGGTACAGCCCACCGCTAAAGTAATGTGCATTGTGCGGTTTTACCAATCGCTACGGATGGCTTTGACTGGCGATTTTTTAATACGGGGTGATCGAAAAGAAGACGTCAATAGATAGAGTTGCAGCGTCAAGGGTGACGATACATGTAAGCTACATTCAAACTTTCATTGTAGTCAGGCTAATCGTTCCTAAGCTTCAGAAACAGAACATACCCATGACTGAAACCGCACATTACTTTTGCTGTGGACTGTACTATGGATATAAATATTTTCTTCGATAAAAAACTCACATAACTAGATATAAGTCGCAAACACATTCAGGAGCCAGTAACTAGAAGGTATTCACCTGCGCCGAAATTTCACAGCTGTATCCACCCTTAGACGACCACTACCCACCGGTTTTTTGCAATGCTCACTACCGTTTTTTTCTAGACGCCCAGCTGCAACAATGAAGCCAAAGATTGAGATAAGTACATAAAGTACAAAACAGGAACATTTAATTTTGGTCGGGCGGCAGCGACAAAACAAGGAATGTACTATTGTCAGTTGTATTCCACGAGACAAGTTCTGATACACTCGCAACCATGTTGCAAGCTTCTTAACCACGGAACCTTCAACGAAAACATTCTATCAGAGGTAATGTTAAGTGTGAGGAGAAAACAGCCATTATCAAAATAAAACTATATAACATACAGCCTAGATAAATGAGCAAAGCGAATGTGTATTACAATGGTACGGCATATCTTCAATGCGCATTACTTTATTCACGCATCTGAGGCAGCAGCCCGGCTTATCGGTAAAGCATTGCGTTAGGCACGCCCTAGTGTGTTTTGAGAGCTTTAAAACTTAAAAAAGGGAGCGATTTTTATAAAAAAAAGAGCGGTAAAACACAAATCGATAATTATACCGACCAGTAAACAAACTTATGTTTTGAAATTATCTGGCACTGAACTGAATAGAGATCGAGGTTACATGATTTGCACCAGAGCTGAAAGTTAGAACTGGCATCATATAGCGATGTCGCAACAACTCCAAGCTACTGCCCCTCTCCCCTCCCCTCCTTCCTACCACAAAACGGCACCAATTGTTGGAAATGTACCGTCCACAAACTACACATACGCTGCGCTCAAAACCTAGCACAGCGGGATTGCTGAAAAGACTTCCTTTGTACATATCCCACCCACGTGAAGGGCTGGTTGATTCGCGTATAAAACTGGCACATTTGAAAGCACGAGCTAGCTCTTGAGTGATCTCATAGAAACTGAGAGGCGTTATAGCGTGTCTGCCGCTTATCGGACACAATGATCTGAAAACCGTGTGGATGAGGCAGCGGTACTCTTCCCTGGCTACCATGACAGGACTTTCTAAAGCGGCGCCCTAGTTCACAGCTATCATAGTATGCCTTCACACAGCCGGGGTACCATGACAGAACTTTCTAAAGCGGCGCCCTAGTTCACAGCTATCATAGGACGCCTTCACACAGCCGGGGTACCCGAGGCGGCCCTGAGCGGGGTCACAGCAGCAGGCGTGTGCCCGCTGAAGGCTCACACTGTCCCTCACACCACGATCGGTCCTACAGATCGGCCGGGCCGACCCACCCACCTGACCTCAGCTTCCCATCGGTCCGGTGTCGGCCTACCAGCGGCCGCCGGCCGTCTCCCGCGGCACGTTGATCCAGCGCGTGAGCAGCGGCTCGGCCGGGTCGTGGCTGGGCCGGTAACCGGCGCCGGGCCGACGCCAGTAGCAGTGGTGCAGGCAGCCGGCCGCGTCGTGGGCGAACACACGCACTGTCTCGGCCTGGTCGATCACTCGCAGTCGCAGTAGTGGCTCGGTAGTGAGCTGGAGACGGCCAGCCGGGCAGGCCAGGTCGACAGATAGCAGCGCGCGCTCGTCGGGCACGAAATACACCGCCAGTGTGCCTGACACGGGCGAAAAGAGGCACAGGTCAGATTCAGAGGGAGTATTGGACAACACCTGTGCGAAGTAGCGGTGTTGAGATTTGTGCTTATGACGGCTGCTGAGCCACTGTTCCTCTCAATTACACTGTTATGTAGCAAAACAAGTGGGAGGATGAAAACAGATAACTGCCATTACACCACACACATATTAGAAGCTCGTTAAATTTTCCTTCCCCGCAGCCCTCGCTCTTCTTTCCTATCCTCCCTCGCCTCTCACCGTTCTCTGTTCCGAGCACCATCAGTCGGCCGTGCAGCAGGCAGGCGGACACGCGGGACCGCAGTGCCATGAACGCGTCCAGCGTGCGGGAGCCGAGCTCCGCGTGGCCCACCACCACCTCTGAGAACGGAACATACGGGGTCAGACGTACTAGCAACGTGGCGGAAAAGGACTCGGGGGTGGCCCGCCAAAATCCTGGAGACTAACAGCTTAACCCTCGCCCGTATTGGTGTTTTTCCAGCCGCGAACGTATAAGGGGGGGGGGGGTCCGTTGGACCCCCCCTTGCCGTTTCGCCCCTGATCGAGCTAGAGCTTCGCGGAAAAAACGAGCGTGTTGCCCGTCACGAGAGGAAGCCGATGATACCTAATTTTAAGGTCCTAGGTCATTGGTTGACCTTGCAGGTCAGGTCAATGACCCAAAAGTCGGGAAAATCGGGACCTGTTAAAACGTCGTAAAGTGTGGCTGCTATGGGGGTTTTCGGGGCGCCGATCACGAATATCATGTTAGTTTTGATCACAGATGATGTCTTTATGCATTTAGTCCAGGTCGGGTCAGGTCAGGTCAGGTCAACCAGTAGGGGTCCTGCCGGGTATTCCTAGTAGGTGTCAACCGCCTCTGACAGCTTCGTAACATGTTACGAAGGTACCAAAACTACTTCGTAAACGTTCATATGGTTACTAAATTCGAATTCAGCTAAAAAAACTGGCCCAGAAACATGTAAAACTCGAAAAAGTGAACCGAGGTCACCAAAGGTCAATGACCTGACCTGACCTTCAGATGACCTTGACACCCACCCTAATGCATGGGGGCAACATCATATCACATGTTTGAACGCTTGAAACCACGAAAAGACTGCAAACGCGCGGCTAATGCGAGCCGACATACGCCGAATCGCGATTCCGGCCAAACATGGTCTCGAAAAGTAGGTCACAGGTCAAAGGTCATTGGGGTCAGGGTCATGAAATTTTCAGGGTGGGTGTAAAATTGATCAACGCGAGGGTACTGAAAGTTTCGTTGCGATCGGCCGCTTTTTACGCGAGTTATTCGCGAAAAACCATGGGGGGGGGTCCGTTCGACCCCCCCCCCCCTATACGGGCGAGGGTTAAGGTCAGACAGACTGACCCGACACACTTCAATGACATACACCGCTGGAGACGAAGGACATGACCACCATCTGACCACAAGGCAGCTGCACTTTCGAGGCGAGGTACCATTTACATTTTACAAGACCGAAATTAACGACAAACCATCGTCGGTAACGCCACCATCATTGTGTGCAGTGTGCACACACAAATAAGATCCGAGCTTCTACCCCAGCGCCGCCCCGGTCCCCGCACCACACCTGTTCCGAGCGAGGCCACGAAGTTGCCGGCGTTGAAGTGCAGGTCGCGTATGTCCTCCGGTCGGATGGGCCGGAACTCTGAGTCGCCGTCGGCGGGAGGATCGGCCTGCCTAATGCGGCGCGGCGTGAGCACCCTGGCAGGGTAGGGCAGCGAGCCGAGCATTGCGGCCATCGAGTGTTCAGTCGCGTCACACCAGACCAGGGCGCCGGCGCGTATTGTCATGTACGCCATCTGCCGGCGGAGGAGGGGCGAACGGTGTTAAAGCGACACGGGTTTGTGTCGTAAGGATGAGAGTGTCACGGGTTAGCGTAAAATGACTCCTTGCTCTGCACAGAGCAAGACTGGCAGGTGTGGAAGCACAAAAGATCATCGTAAATAGATAGTGTCCATGGGAGATAACTAATGAGAGTCCAATTTAAGTAGAACCACCTAAATGAAGCTAGATACCGATAGGCAATTGCTTGTCACTAAGTTGCGCCTAGAAAATACGTGATCCACCATTCTCTTGAAGAGACCTTGAGACTTGGGCAAAAAAAACGGAGATTGACAGGTAATACCACTCCTGCAGTCCCCCGGTGCTATTTGTACAGAGGCCAGCCATGTAATGTTCCACCTCCCTGGCACAGAGCGTCGCCCAGACAGACCAGTGCGAGTGCCCGCTCAGTTCTTACCCGCAGTCCGCAGCAGCGTGCAGTAGTGGCCAGGCCGCCGCTCGAGCTCAGCTCCACAACACACAGGATGTCCACGCGCACAGTCAGCCGACCGACGCGAACACGGTACAGCCAGGCCTCGTTCGGATATGAGACGCACACCAGGTCCTCGGAGGCACTGGCGAGGGTAACGGGTCACTCGTCAAGTGGTCACAGGAATGCAAGACAAAGGTAGAGTAGTCAGAGTCCAGAGACACATAGCTAGTCAGGTGAGATCGAGTAAAATAAATGCAAACTTGGCGAACTCTCAAAGGCGGTTACGAGAGAGGACATCAAGATAAGTATGGGTACATAACTACATAAGACCGCAAATATATAATACCAGTAAAACGCCTTTTGGGCGAAGAACGAGCGAGCGAGATAGTGAGCCCTGCACGTGCGGAAGGGCGAGAGGGTGCTTCCAACGGGCTTGTGCAAAGCATCCTTCTAACCGGTCGCTAGCGGTGTGCCAAATTTGAACGCAATCGGCCCAGCCGTTCCTGAGATCTGGAAGCGGCATTCTGCACGTGCGCACGTGCAAACGGAGTCCAAAATGACTTTTGCACGGCACCCTACTAACTGGTCCCCAACCGTGTACCAAATTTGAGCGCAATCGGCCCAGCCGTTCTCGAGATCTGGAAACGCCCCCTGCACGTGCGCACGTGCAGTAGCACCCTAACCGCAACACTTGGGAATGCATTGCCTGGTGGGTGCCTACCTGTATGCCAAGTTTCAGCGAAATCGCCCCAGTAATTACCGAGCTACTGAAATGGGAACAAATTTGGCACCTCTTATTGTTGTATTTTGCACGTGCAGTGGGGGTCACTCACATAGATGAAGAGTATCCGACCTTTGGTAGAAGGGATGCAGCTACCCTATAAAAATGACCGCAAGACAATCGCTCAAGCCGCTGCTGAGATATGGGCCTCTCAAAATCATTACTTTTGCAAAACTGCTTGAACACCCTTGACTTTTCACGTGGCACGTGCCACGGCGGTCACTGAGATGTATCAAAAGTAGTCAATTACGGGGTAGAAGGGATGGGGCTACCCAACAAAAAAGACCGCAGGCCAATCGGTCCAGCGGTTGCTGAGATATAAGCCTCTCAAAAGCGTTACAGGCCGGGCCGGGCCGGGCCGCTCATACTGAGATTTTTCCGTTATATTGAAAAGACTCACTTCGCTCGCTGCGCTCGCTCGCTCGTAATTAGGCCGCATACTACCCCTTCCCTTTCCGTAAGACCTTCACGTTAGATCAGATACTATTCCCTCAATCCCCAGTCGTCACATTCCCAGTGCTAGCAAACGAAGCGCACTCACTTGACAGTGATGTCGTGTCCCTCGCGGGTCATCAGCGGCACCAGTGGTGACATGGAGCTACGCACGTCGTCGTGCCACAGGCCGCACACGCGCACAATGTTGTTACTGTACGCGATCACCAGCATCCGACGGTCGTCCAGACCCGCTGTCGGACGGCGACAGACACAGTCAGACCAGACAGGCACATGTGGGCTATTGTACAGTTCATGGGATTACCGAAACGGTAAACGGTACTTTCAGTCCGTCGCAGCGCCATGGGGACAGGAGCTGCCACAAGCAATGACGGAGATCTAACGAAACGCAAACGAGTCGTTCCCTCAGATCCTGAGCATCACGGCAAATAGCCCAAAGTTTGCGGTTCAGACAATTCAATCGCAGTAGCTCTGTCGATTATTACAGACGTCATTCTGTCAACTGCTATGTCACAAATATGATAGAAAATTGTAACGTCACATCCCATCACTCTAAACCTAGGGCGTTGGAGTCGAACCGCACTTGTTCAAAACGGTCACACGTCCGGCCGGCCAGCCCTTACCCTCCCCCTCCCAGCCCACAAATAATCTAGCACTGACGATCCCCTGCTCCCTAAGCACTCACGGAGCGGCCGGGTGATCTCCAACTGACGGATCGGAAAGCTGCTTGTACAGTGGGGCAGCATGTACGCCAGATGTCCGAAGAGGTCGAACAGACCCACGCCGTCAGCGGTGGCCGCCATCACCATGCAGTCACCTGTCGGGGACGCAGACGAGCTGAGGTGGTAGTCTCGATAGCGACACGATGGGCTGATGGTAGGGAACTGCACAAGATAGTTGGAAGAGCATTGACAAGACTGACGGAAAATTACACACCATCCATCTAGATTTAGAAAAAACGCATATAATAAATTCATTGCTTCATGAACCTGAAAACAAGCCTCGAATACTTATGATCACAGAGGCAGTCAGGCACTTATCGTTTGTCCCATGAACCTGTTCGCTCACAACATACCGAAATTAAAACACACTGGACGGCGAAAAAATGACACCCCACATTCGTCTCAGCAATCTAAGCGGCTAGCATGATCTACCGTTTATAATCATAATACACGATCTATCTGTCCCAGCGAGAGCTGCTCCGTCTTTTTTAACTGAAAAACACAATGCTAACGAATAGTGTTCGTCAATTTTCAAACAGCCTGCAGATACCATAGGATTATTTCACCGGCTAGTCTCGTGGTCCTACCGTCGATACAGGCGACGGCGAGCACTCCCTCCTCGGGGAGAGCCAGTGGCGGCATCTGCACCACGGGCCATCCACCCAGCAGCGAGTGGCGGTACCAGGCCCGGTACTGGGCGTCACAGTCGCAGTCCGAGGCCGCCATGGCGTCCAGCGTGGCGGCGCCCATCTCGCGCTGACAGCACACCCATAGCTGGTTCTGCAAAACGGGGGGGGGGAGGTCAGATGGACTTTGGCTACAATTCAAACATTTTTATGACTTTTTCCAAAAGAAATCTAGTTATAATGCTCTGAATGGCCAATTTCCGTGTCTATAGCCTAACTCTGCGAAGGTTCTTGCGTTCGTTCAAGCATGATCTCAACAACCCGATCGAAAATTTCAACTTGTGACAAACTTTACGGGTCAATAATAGCTGGATCAGGGTGCTGGACAAGGTCTAACCTCCTAACTATCTCAATGCAGCAGCCTGCAGCGCAGCGCCTAACAATGTGGCCTGTAATACTATAACTGCACTGCCACTGACAGGACAGGAATAAATAATATTGTAAATGCGATGAACCCGGAGACTAAGGATACACATCTCCCACATTCCTCCCAAAGTAATGACCACACATCATTTGACATGAAGGCTTGACAAGAACAGGAACCCAAGATACTTTATCTCCTATATTGAAAAGGTAAGGTAGAGTAAGATAGTCAAAACACACAAACACATGCTTACCTTTTGGATGAGATAGTCGGCACTCTGTTTCCAAAGTTTGCAGACTCCCCTTGCCCTATACAGAGTGTATCCATCGCAGTAGGACAGGATCTGCTCCACCAGCTCGCGTGGAAGCATGGTTGCTGTCGTCAAACAAACAAATTACAGAAAATGAGATACAGCTAATACATACATTCCATTTTTATTTTATTTGAAGTCAGGCTTTCATGGAAGAATGCAATGAATCCCGTTTATATGGATTAAGATGAAACGGGACTGATATGGTCTCAAAGATCGAGGTCCTGCCCTGCTATACTTAAACCGCGTCCGAAGCCGCGCCGGGGGAGGGGGGGGGGTCGGACTTTCGGACACCCCCTGCGGTTTTTCAGATATCTAAAAAATAGCGTCGCAGACCTGGGTCACTAAGATCAGGTCACCAGCACCACAGCAAGTGACCTCAGCTCACCTCAGAAAAAAAAAATTAGAATGCTCGTCAAGTCGTCATAGCCACACCAACAGAATGATCGCCTTGAAACTTTCAGCCATTGATAAGAGTAACAGTATGCACAAAATCTACATCTCGGAATTTCGATGAGTGACGTAAGGTCAGGTCAAATTTGTGCCCAATCCATTTTAAGTCAACAGGAGAAAATCGAAAGGCGTGTCTTTCGGACGAGCATCATTCTAAACACTCTCAAACATCGGGTTACAGGCAGTCTCGACACAATGAATCAGAAAGTTGCACCAGTGGGGGCTATAGACAGCTCCCACTGATGCAATTTTCTGATAGGATCACCATAGGATTATTCCACCGGCATCGGCTCGTGGTCCTACCATCGGTCTATGTTCCCTGCGGTCTTTCGATGATAACTTTTGATGGGGGCATGCTAGAGCGATGAAACAGCTTAGATGAGCTTGACCTTTGGTCAAATTTTCAAAAAGACTTGTTCAAAGTCCATGGTCATTCGACGTGATCGTAAAAAACAGCTATTTTCAGAGTTCTTGCTCTCTGGGGGCTAAACCGTTGATCATAGCTGAAATCTGAGGACAGTACGCAGAAAGAGCGTTAAAATAGCTATCAAATGCGTTTTACCGCGACGCTGTAGCCTGTAGCTGCATTGGTTCCCGAGTTATGCGCCGGTTTGTCGAAAAATGTTGAAATAGGCAATATTTTACCTTTGCTGAACTGTGGTGACCTGACCTTTGACCTTACCTAAAATGACCCACGTATTTTTGTTAGCACATGTGCACAACTACCGAACAAGGCTATATGAACTGCAGACAGAGCGTCCGGGGCATTGAACGCTCTCCAATGTTTGAGCGTCCGAATTAGTCGATTCAATAACACAATACGCGTAGCGCACTGTATCGTCGTGCCGTGAAACAAGGCACGGGTCAGAGTTTGGGGGCTACAAAAATCTGCGGAGCAATGTGTTCGAGGCTGACGGGCGCCAGCGAGGGCCGGGCAGCGGAGCAGCACGTGCTCCGGCACATCAGCCTCTCCCGGGCACCGCTTGTCCGAGCACTACTGGCACGCCGGGGAGGGGAGATGGCCGATTCGGTGCACATACTGGAGCAAGCAGCCCCAGTGGCCCGCCCTCATCTGACGCACCGAAACTGCGCCCTCTCAGTCCTCTCCGGGAATAGGGAGTGGCGGCTACTCCCGAGGGCTGGCCTGAATAGTGACTCGGACCAGCTGCCGTGCCATCGATGCGAGGCCGCACAATGAACTGCCCTGGTCAGCATGCGGGCGTTTCAGGGCAGGGCGGCCGCTTGTTTTGCCAGGTCGTCCGCTCTCTCATTCCCCTCGATACAGCAGTGGGCAGGAACCCACTGCAGTATTCCATAATGATGCTCGGCGATGTTCAACAAGGTCTTCCATACCTATCTCCACACCAAGGGTTGAGGCCTCATCTGGGCGGCCGCTCGTCCACTGAGTAGACTCGGGGTGGCTCGCCAGTTTGAGCACGTGATGACCGAGGCAGGGACGTCTTGTCCCGAAACTTCTGCAGGGCCGCCAACAAGGCAAATCTGCTGCTAGATTGATCAGTGTGCTGCATAGACAACTGAATTTAATTCTGAAGCTGCCCTGCGCCAAAAAAAAATCAGCCACCACCGTGAGCTGATTTCGGCACATGCAAAGTTACGGTGGACGCACCAGGACGCACACTGACATTTTTGATGCATATTTATCAGCAGGCTGCGACCATGCTGCTGCTTCTTGGCTCCTCATTGCTCGAATTCAAGTGGTCTATTCGTTAGACCAATGAGAGGCCAAGCCGCATCAGCAAGAATATATGGGGAAAACCGACAGCACGGTGATATAAAAACAGCGACCGAACAGGGCCCTGGTCAATATGTAGGTACCTAGCCACGTGTTCGAATTCGTCCTGACCTCCGGTGACCCTAAAAGACTACTCCTTCCTGACTATTTTTGAATAACCATGTTGAGACCAATATCAATGTTTTTACGAAGTAGTGTCGTCTTTGTTACGACGGTTACGACCTCAAAATTTTTCCTTAAAGGGACCCTCCCACCTTCAAAAAAGTTAATGAATTGGCATGAAAGTGATGTCGCTCGGTTCAGAAAGAGCAAAAACGAATATCTACCAAATTTCATCGAAAAATATTCAACGGTTTTCAAGATATTAGACTTTTACTTTTGTTTACTTTTTGGGATCTCCGCTGTTCCTAGCGACTTTATTTGAAAGTGCGGCATTTGTTGCGCGCAAAGCAGCATATACCCAAGATACCTATAAGAAGCATATTTACGTCTGGACAACGAGTTGCGTTGGAGAGGCCGGAAATAGTGGCGATTTCAGGACCGCAAGAATGGACCGTCATTGGAATGATTCTTTTTTAAACCGTGCACTGTTTTCGGCCAGAATTTAAATGTTACTACAAAATATTTTGTAGTTACGTTTCCACCAAGAATGAATGCCATCAGGGCTAAATTTTTAATACTATTGCATTTTGTCAAGAAGCATATAGTGCTGTTATGTTGCAGTTTTAGCGCGTTTGTTACAAAATATGAAGCGAATAAGCGTCAGTGTAATTCATCAACAGTGCCAGAAGTTAACTTGAGGGAAAGCTGTGCTAATTGCTCTTGTCCATCCACTAAAATTTATTAAATATTTTGCTTTGTGTATTCCAAAAGGAGAGGGAACTATTTCATTTGTGCCTTCATGTCAGAATTGAAGGTGGATCATTAAATTTTCAACGCAGTTTACAAACAAGCATTTGGTCTTTCTCGTTTATAAGCAGTGGCTAAGAAAAGGTGGATCAATCCTGAAGTTCAGTCATCGTACCTCAACTTGGCAGCAAGATCCCCCAAGGACAGAGGATATATTGTATACATGTCCTGTAAATCAAAACAAACAAGCATTTGGTCTTTCTCGTATATGTATAAGCAGTGGCTAAGAAAAGGTTGATCAATCCTGAAGTTCAGTCATCATACCTCAACTTGGCAGCAAGATCCCCCAAGGACAGAGGATATATTGTAAACCTGTCCTGTTAATCAAAACATTTTTGTGCCTTCAAAGGCTTAAGTTATCTGTGGTGTGTTCGGAGTTAGGCTATATGGCCGTTTTTGTTGTATGTTTATGTGGAGATTGAATATAACTGTGACCCTGTGCTTGTTTGTATACTTACGGTCAAACAGGGAACAGCACATTCACATAACATACTCACCTAGCACCTAACTCATAGCTGTACCCTGCAGGATCTGTACTTGTTCATGTCTCGAGCATTAATAAAGCACTTAAGTAGCTTAGTAATCATTTCCCACATTTTCTGAGCATCTAACATGACATACAGCAGTGCAGAGTAGCTTCAGAGAAGAAACACTTAAAATGCACAGACTCACACCAGCCACCCAATGAGCCAGTTCCTCTGTCCTCATTCTGTTTCCCTGGACACAGCTTGGCAATGTGAGCTAACTTTTGGCAAGTTGAAGGTTAGCAGGTAAGATTGAGTTAGGGTGAGTACCTACCTATAACTGGGTGCTACTGCCATGCAGGTTTAACTCACCTGTTGGTGAGTACATCTTGGTGAGTAGAGTTCCTTGGTGGAAGATTACCCTCAGGTCTTGGGTAGGCTGCAAATATGTGTGATGATTGAGGTTAGGTCAGCTGTCACTTGTCAGGTTAGTCAGGTTCGGGTATGCTCATTGCTCAGGTCACATTTTTCTGGACATTTGGCAAATTAAAAAACTAGCAATCTGATCTAAGCTAACCCAACTAAACATACATAACTACTGACTATAGGAAAGGAACTGAGCACCTACCTACTTGTGCCTACATCTCATACCATGTCAAAGTAGAGTTCCTTGGTGGAAGATTACCCTCAGTACTTTTTATCCCAGCCCTGTGAAGAAAACTAATACTTCTAAGCTCGGAGTCACTGCTGGCCATCCACAGGAAGAAACACTGAGACTGAGAGCTTTGCCATTGTATATTGGACCAATAATGGCTATCACGAATGACTATGAACACATAATATGATCACATCGCTGCATGGATTGTCACATTGACAATTTTACTACAATCCTTTTTTCAAGAAATACAGTGATGATGATTAACATCAAAATCAACATAAAGTGGATTTAGTGATCCAAGCTTTCTCCTCCAGTAGCAATGGAATGATCACATGTTTCATTTGCCAGACACTGAGTACCTGATGCACATTACAATCTGCATAGCATCTAAGCATAGTAAAACTGCCCAAGTCCATTCATTCTAGATTTTAACTTGATAGTTAGCACTAATTTATCTTGCTGTTGTAAGTTATTATTCAATATTCATACCAATACATCAATATGCGCTCATCAGTCAACATTTTCTGGCATGATCCTGCTCAGTGTGCTCTTCAGTATGGCTCCAAGGTCTGCAATATTATAGCTTGTTTTTGGACAATAAGCTCTTTTAATTTTACCTTTTCTTGCTGATATATGAGCCCGATCAACTTGCGTTTATCAACCAAAATTTCATAACTTGTTCAACTTGATATTGATATTGCTCAGTAGTCAGGACCTCTGTCAGCCTCCTGGATACTTCAGATTGTTTTCAATCAACATGCTTCTTAATTATGATATAAGTCAATCTTAAGGGATTCAAAACATCCAACAAAACTTTTTATGTGGGCGAGGATGGATGACATGATTATTATTAATATAACGAGGCTTGAAATGATCTCACGCATGTCAAAGTGTTTTTATTTTAGGCAAAATAAATATCTAAAACAGTAAAACAAGCTTTCGGCATTACGCCATCATCAAGTTTGAATAAATTAACATGTTTTTGATTTTCAAAAGCTAGAGCACAATCATATTGTTCCAGGCATCCTCATAGCAGCTCACTTTTTTAAACGTATTGCAATACGTTGCAAATAGTGTGGTACATTGCACATGGCAAGTAAATAATGTAGAACAATGTATCATTACGTACGCTACAACATGAACTGAAACAGTACTGATGAAAACAACATGAACTGAAATGAAACAGTAAAACAAGCCGAAAGCTTGTTTTACTGTTTTAGATATTTATTTTGCCTAAAATAAAAACACTTTGACATGCGTGAGATCATTTCAAGCCTCGTTATCCAACAAAACGACGTACAAGAGCAAGAAAACCACCAGATAAACTAAAAAATGGCCTTGGAACAGAGCCAAGTGGTGCTCCATTTGTTTGTTTACAATGATTGTAGTGCTGATGTATTTTTAGGACTCTGAACGTCGGCTTATAAAAAAATGAAACGTTTTTACAAAAGTTGTAAGGCAAGTAATATTTATCTGAAAGAACTAAATATTCAAAAGCCAAACACTATGAAATACATGAATCGGTACGAAAAAGTAACCAAAAAATCCAGCCTAATCACCGGCTCCTAAAACTGCAACACAATCAGCACTTTTCCCCGCAACTCGTTGTCCAGACGTAAATATGCCTATAAGAAACAGGTAGGTCCGATGTTTTGAGTAAAGCCCACGTAAAGCCCTGGTGACGTCACTGACATTTCTTATATGGAGAATTTCGCCCATAAGAATAATATTTTACATACGAAAATTTGTATTTCATTCGGAAAAAATACATTCTATCAATTTCATCATGAAACTTATATAATTTAATTAAAAAACTTGAAATCCTTTGAGTGCTTGTCCCAACCCCTGCTATACCTTTGGTCACGTGACTTCCATGAAAAACTTTGCGTTTTGCAATGTTATGACTTAAACAGAAGCAATAAATGTTACAAGCGTATTATTTATGATGTTTTAGGCAGCAATCGTGTAATAACATCCTTAAATTATATACATTTTGCTTAAAAGAGGTCACGTGATGTTACCAGATTGTGCTCGGACAGCATCTTCTTGAACTTCGATTTTGAGTACTTTTTACCTTCATTGAGTCCTAATAACGGACGTTTTTAGTTATAAAATGAAGCAATGAATCTATTGAGGGCAAAATTTAATCATTTTTGCACTTTCAAGCCGGGCTATCCTGGCATGAACTTCGGCCGGTTTGTGTGTGAGGCCTATGGTGAAGGGAAAACTTCACGCCCGGCTGACGTCACAGACCTCGGCTACCAAATCGTGTCCGGTGGGGGTCGCATATACCACCGCGTGCTACCAAACGTTTTAGTAAAAGATTTAAAAATCGTTAGATCTCCGCTGACGTCACAAATTCTAAGGGGGCATACCAATGCACTAGCCCCTTAGAATCCGAAAACTGCAAGTTTGAAATTCCATATCTCCGAATTAAAGCATTTGTCGATGTTGTGAGTGCCCAAACCGGTATTTGCAGGCCATGGCCACCAATTTGGCTATCTCAACTCAAAACTAATGTTAAGGTGGGAGTGTCCCTTTAAGAGATAGGGACCACGCTGGTCCCACCCTGCAAGTAAAGGGAAGAAATTTCTTGAACACCATAAAGCTGCGGGGGTTGCGACCAGGATAAATGGTGGTTTCTGAGCCTGGCCGCAAACTTGGCTATCTCAACTCAAAACTAATGTTAAGGTGGGAGGGTCCCTTTAAACCGAAAATAACCCACACCGTCCACCAACCTCCTCAACCACGAGCCAAAATTGAAATGACCTTGACCTTGCGTTGACCATAAGCTTTTATTATCGGGTGTTTTGTTTGTGAGGGTCAACCGCAAGCAGCTACAAAAAATCAAACAATAGTTTAAAAAAAAAATTCTTAAATGTCTCAAGTCGGACTTAGTATTAAAGATGTGTGTAATTTTAATGATGAAGTCAGAAATTTTTGAGTAAACCATGGAAAAATTTGGAAGTTCAAGCTGTTTATCCTTCCATAAGCAGGACTTGCGTTCAAGCAATGAACACACCTGCTCACTTACCCATGTTTGCTGTTTGCGGTACTTTATTTTATCAAAGTTAGCTGCTTTTGTTTGTCCCTTATTAGAAATATCTAATGCAATCAATAAATTAAATCACGTTTAATGAGTATTCGCTTATTTTTTCATCCATTTATGCTTATGAAGATAGAATGCAAGCGAAAAAGCGCTTGCCAGCGATTTAGGCAAATTGTCTTTCAACTTCCTTCGCACCGAGCATCTTGAATGATATCATAACTTCAAAAGACAGAAGAATCATCCGTTGGCATCATTGAATGTACTTTTTGACGGAAAGATTGGGTCGATACGGTTGGTACTGAAATTACGAAATAAATGTAAAAGTTAACTTTTGCAGAACTACTTTTTGCAGTATTTTAATCGCTTCAAGCTTTCACTCATTTGTTGACGTCATAAATGATGCGCATGCGCAGTGTGCTCACTGATTTTCTGTTGAGTTGAGGCGCTCGCCATTTTTATCAATTAAATTTATTTAATCGGTGCAAGGTTCTTTACAATCATCCATATTTTTGGACTGTTATGGTAAGAATGTTTTCATGCGACATTTTCTATACCACTTATTGTTCGTCTTTGGATACGCCCATTTTACGGTCACTGCGGCGAATGATGCGCGGAACGTATAAGCGAAGCTGATGAATTACCTTCAAAGAATATTGATGCGTCCTCCTAATCCGGTAGCACTGTTATAAGCTAAATATTCTAGAAATTTTCATCTTTTCTAGATTCTTCAATTTGTGTCCCTTTGTAAGTTAAAACAGGCTTCCTGTATCTTGTAGTCCCATCACAACTTTTCGGCAACTTTTACTAATAAAATATTTGCGTAGTTTGATGCAATCATGTATGTTTGTGGTTGAAAAATGGAGGAATATTTGGCTCAAATATGAAAAGCAACACTTATAAAGTGAGTGCAATCTCAGTAATGTGCATGCGTGCAACAGTGTCAAATTGCCAGTTTCTTTTTTTTTTGTAAAAAGTTTAAAGTATAATACAATACAGCACACTTATAAGCCTGTTTCAGGAGCATTTGTACAAAATATCCAGACAGGCTGCTCCTGTCTTTTTTTAATGTTCAAAACATGCTCCAAAGCATATTTTGATGCTCCAAGAACATGCTCCAAATATAAGTCCTTGGAAAAGATGGTAAATGTCAAGATAAAGTCCTAAGAGGATTTCAATGATAATTTTTTCATATTCTTACAACATTTGACACCCTGAATCCAAATTGATGCTTACATGTCTCACAAATAACAAAAACATCATCCAACCTGTCTTAACCTTACCTACTTACCTACAACCCACAAACCTAACCTACAACCTGACAACCTACAAGCTGCAAACCTACCAACCTACAACCTAAAACCTACAAACCTACAACCTAACCTAACATACAACCTAAAATTTCTGCTGTTGCATATTTGTATCAACAGCACTACAGTTGTATCATATCTTGACAAATATTGAAATGACTGCCTACCTTTTAATGACCAATATTTCAGTTTTCAAGATAATGTGGAAGTTATAAGTTGAAAGGTAGAACATTGATCTGCTAGAGGCAATCAGATCAAACCATTATATCTTTCTTAAACCTGTGAAATCCAGTAAAAGCAGGGCTGATGAAGGATATCTTTTCCATGTTGTAGACATATGAATAGAATGCAATTATTTATTGTTTCTATTGATGTCTTCAATACAGCTCTGGCTAACATTTTAGACATTCTCAATTATAAAAAGGGAGAGCATAATACAAACTTGCTAAGCTTTATACAAGTAGGCATCATATACAAATTGTGCAAAAACTCTCCTTGTCTGCATTTTTAAGTTTACATGCTAGCATGCATCTAATACATAAACAATATTTGGTGTGAAATAATATTTGCAATATTATTTTCATAAATTAAGAGATGAGATGAATAAAATGAATATAGATATATGCTGGAGCCTTAAAGGAAATAGTTCACTTTTAACATGGGGTTTTGAGCTGGAATAGCAGTTTCGTAGCTTGAGCTGAGACTAGCACAAATCAGGAGCTTTTACGGCTCAACGATCACCCTAGACGAAGATATTCCATTTCTCGTTCCGAAAAGAGTGCCTTGTAGAGGAATGCGTGCCTTGCACAGGAATGCAGCCACGTCATCGTCAGCCAATCAGCGTGCTGCTTACAGCCAATGCAGTATGCGTAGGTTTGAGCTACGCAATATGATTGGTCAATACGTAATAAGCTTCCGCGTCAAACATTATTTTACATAGAATATAGTTCGTCCTATATTAAAATATAGAAAATAATTGTTTTTACAAAAAGGTTTTATTTTATTTCATGATTATTTTGAGCATAAAAAATAATAAATCAATAGCAAAATACTGATTTCAGGAAAGTGGACTGTTTCCTTTAAATTTCCAGGCTTTCCTTGTTAGTGTGAGCTGTAATTATGTAGTGAATGAAGTGGTAATAAAAATGGTCTTCTGTTCTAATGCCTTTTGGAACATATGTGTGTTCACTGTTTAGGGACTAGGAAACACCATATTTGCAAACAGTTTCTTTATGAGCTTACATTTTAAGGAAATGAGTTAGGACAACATTTGTGCAGTGTCCTGAAATTGATTTTTCGGAGAGTGTGATTGAAGCCGCAAGGACGTCAGTATTTCATAAGGACGTCGATATCGGTGCGGAGCCTCAGCCACTGAAGATCCCTTAAATCTCTTAAAATTAGCGATTTTCACTAGCAATTTTGACTAATAGCACCTCAAGGCATCTCAAAGGATCATATATAACTAGACACAAAGTAATGCCAGTTTACCCCTAGTACAATACAAATTTCAATCATTCATCACAAACACCAAAACAACACTTTGAAGATGTTTAGTTCTTGTCCATGATCGTACACAACAGTCAGTGACAAATATGCTTCAACGAAATCAGCCCAAGAGCCAGCGGCTATCACTAAATATTGACGTCATAAGAGGGATATTATATCGAGCAAGAGGAGTGACGTAAAAAACAGACGTCCAAACAAAGAGATGGAAAACAGTTAGGAAAATTAATTTCCATAGCTTCCTGTTATGAAATTCAATGAAGAAAACTCCAAGGTAGACGCTGAATTTTTCTTGGCTGGAAAAAATGTGAAATCATCGTGCACTTTTCAGTTTTGTACCGACGTCGATTTAATGGGAATGACAAGGTCAATCGACGTCCCCAACATTGCGTTATTTTTAAGCCAAAGACGACATACTTTAATTAAAACTGTTGAAATTCGGTAACTTTATCTTAATTCAAATAAATAAACACAAACTTTTTTTCCAACCACTATCAACATATGCAAAATTAACTGCTTTTGAAGGGTAGGTTCAAGGGGCAGCGCTACCCCGTTACTGTGACCTTCTGAGGGGAAAAATAATTAAATATGTTACAGTGATTTGATACAAAAGGTATGTTGTGTGCTTAGAGATAAATGTCGAAGTAATATATTCGCATGACTAATTTTTATCTATACACCGCACAGTTACTAAAACTGAAAAGTGGAAAACGACGTCCTCAGATCCCTCTATTCCGACGTCTTTTCTCCTTCATATGGCAGCTATTACCTTCACGATAAAGGAAAAAACCTATCCATATCTGACGCACAGAAAACGAAAATAAAACCGCGTTGTTTACTGTTGCGGCAGTTCGCCAGCGGTGTTGGAAAGGGGAGTTGAGTATAAGAGTGGGTTTGTGAGACCTTGGGATATATTTATTGTCATTTTGCACAGCCGTGTTTTTAGGCCACAGAGGTGATATTTCTTTTTGTTAGTTTGCTTTTGGTGTTCGATATACCTGTCTACTTTTATCTGTCAGGGACGTCGTTTGGCTTTCCGGGACGTCACAAAGAGAATCTGTTCGGGTGTGGGTTTCCACCCAAATTGACGAAAATCAGGACACTGCATTTGTGACCTGTATAAGTTTGTGATGCACTGATATCATTTTCTTACAAGGCAAATCAATTTATTTGACTATATTTGATTTATATGTCAGACATGCCACTTGCTGTTTTGGTGCCTATCACACACTTGCCACTTTTCCACATTTAATTGCTAGATGAAAATAGGTGAAAAGGTTAAATTTTGTTACATTTTAAGAATGTTTGCAGAGATCTATGTTAATGTGGATATATACTGTTATCAAAATAAAAGTCATCATTTACTGAAATTACATCTTATTTCAGGTTTGATGGGCATCTGTGCTGGCTTCTTCCTACACTACACACTGTTGCTGGGCGCTGCTCCATCTGCACTGTTCAAAGTGGTGTGCCTGATCTCTGCGTACTGGCAGTAGCCAGCCACGGCCGCAGTGCTGTGTGTGACGGGACCGGTGTGTGGTGGCGGTGTGGACGGTGTTAGCCGCCGGTGCAGTGCAGTGGCCAGGTGACGGCTCGCGGCGCCCACCTGTGCCCGGCGGCCGGCGCCGCGGGTGATGAGCAGCCGTGTGGCCGGCGGCGGCTGGGCTCCCAGGCCTCCCCCGGCGGCGGCCGCCGCTGACGGCGCCATGTCGGTGAGCGCCAGCCTGCGCACGCCGCTGCAGACGGTGCCCGAGGCGCTCACCACCGACCATGTCTCCTCCAGCAAGGCCAACAAGGTGAGCAGTCGACGGCGCGCGCCCGTCTCCCCGTCAGGTGGACGCTGTGCCATCTAGTGCTCTTTTCGCGGAAACTGATGGGACGTAGGTCTATGTAGGGGGTGGGGGAGGGGGGTACACGATGAAGCTTGTTCCTGCTCTTGCAAAGCTAAAAATGAAAGAAGCCCATTCCTGAACCCTGCATCTGATTCCTGGTCAGCATCTCCATTGGCTCTAGGATCCAATTAGTTTTGAGGTGGACTGTAGAGACTCATGAAGTAGATTAAATCTCTGCCAATGGCCTTGCAGCGAGGAAACGTAGCATCCTGCATTAAGGGAGGTTTAGCAACACCAGTTTTATAGGGCCTGCTTCAGCATTTTATCATACTACTGCCATTGTCTTATTTTGAATCATTATCTCTTGTCATTTCTCCGAGACTGTGCATTTGTGAATTTGCACACCAGCAGCAGTCTAATCATTTGCATTTCATCAGAAATTCAGAAGCCAGGTTTTGTTGACCTTAGAAACCCCAACTTGGTCTCTTTCCTTCTTATCACTTACACACTCACTCACTCAATTATTTATCCATTCATTCACTCACTCACTCATTCACTCACTCACCTTCTTTTGCTCATTCATTCATCTCACACATTCGCTCATCTGCTCAATCCCTTAATCGCCCACGCTCATTCACTCACTCGTTCTCGCTCAGTGTTCTCACTCACTCACAGTGTTCACTCGCCCACTCTTCACTTGCTCATGCTCACAATCACAGTCACTCACCCGCACACTAACTCGCGCACTCATTCTTTCATTCAGTGTCCTGGTTTTCGTGAATTTGGGTGGAAAACCACATCCCAATGGATTCCCTTTGTGATGTCCTGGAAAGTCAAACGACGTTCCTGACAGATGAAATCCGCGCATTTACCCATTCACTTGTTCGCAAATTACCTAACTCACGCACGCAATATTCGTTCACTCATTACCTATATCATACAATCACTCTCCCATTTACTCACTCACCATCTCACTCGCTCACATTTCCTTCACTCATTCATTCATTCACTGAATCCCTCGCTCACTCCATCACTCACTCACTCACTCACGCACTCACTCACTCACTCACCCATCCACCGGCCGGCCGACCGACCGACCGACTGTTGCTAACCTTCGGTCACCCTTTCACGCTTGCTTACGCTACGCAACCTGCTGAGTGCTGGCAGCAGCCTTCGTAGTAAACGGTTGCCAGCTGAGCTCATTGACGACTTGGCAAGGGATGGTGCCAAAAGTGGGACAAAATAACTTGTCTCTGGGCTTCAACCACTGGTCTCGGTGGCTTTTGCAATGGATTGGGAGGTCAGCTTAACCACGTTGTAGTTGTGCAGTTTCTTACTCGCCCTGTGTTTGATGAGACGCCAGCAATAGCATGCCTTTGACATTATTTTCTGATCTAAGACATCAAATTATTTAATAACTGCTAGTTTCAATGCTTGAACGAGAAGCAACAGGTATGATTATGAACTTGATTATATTTTCCTGAAATATTAGTTATTTGACCATAAGTGACATTCTGGCGTAAACGTATCACACTTTCCTTGATCAGCTTCCTGTCCGGGCTCTCCGATTTTCAGTTGCTTCCTCCTAAAATCATTTGCTTTTTAGTGTCTTATGGACTGTGGAGTCAAACGTCAGTCCCTTCGTGGCTTTCCTTTCCTTTTGCCATGCAAGCCAATCTGTCCATGTGATAGGCCGGTGCCCCCCTCCCCCTCCCCGCAGTGCACCTTCATTTCAATAGAACGCGGATGCTCCTTTTTCCACCTTCATGGATATTCCGCACATTTTTATGACTGCCGTGGGGTCCTACCAAGAACTCGGTCATTCATATGCCTTTCATCGTTGTCTGTTTACCTGTGTGGCTAGTTTTATGTCTTGTGACACCCAACTACCGTTATCGTTTCCCTGTTGCCGGATCGTCCACAGCTGTGTGCCGGTCACACCATTGGTCGGTAATTGACGGCATTCCGTACACGTATCAGTGATCTGCGCCGCCCCAAATGGCTCCGCTGCCCGGCGGGCGGGCGGCGCTCGGGACGGGCGCGGCGCAGCGCCGGTGCTTGGTCAGGTGCTCGGCCGTCCGCGGCCGTGCCCTTGTTCGGATGTGACTCACTGGATGGCGGCCCGGCGGGCCATTTTCCTTGTTTACCTTGCTCGGTGCCGAAACGCCCTGCTTTGTACGGCGCTGATGGCTGCGAAGATGTCGGCTTATTACCGGCTGTAATCCGCTGTGATTTGTCATTCGTGACGTCGGCTCGGCGCGGAGGCGAGCGGTGCGCACGGACGGCCGCGTCGGCACCGGCGCCTATCGGGCCATCGTCCTTCCCGGCACGGTGCGTGTCGGCCGCGGGCGGGCGGCGCCGGCGCGTGTTTGCCGATGACGCGATGCCGGGCATGCCAGCGGCAGCCATCGGTCCGGCGCGGCGGCGGCGGTCCGCGGGACACGGACACCGGCTCAAGGGCAGACGCCGCAGCCGCCCGTCACTGCCGCCACCGGCAGGGATCGGCACCGCTGGCGGCGGCCGAAGCCGCAGTCGGGGGCACTGGCCGGCGCCGGCTTCCGTCAGTCCCGTGCGGCTTTACGTCTACACACCGGCTACCGAACAACACACCATGCTGGCTGGTCTCTCTCTCTCTCTCTCTCTCCCTCACTCCCCCTCTCTCTCTCTCTCTCTCTCTCTCTCTCTCTCTCTCTCTCTCTCTCTCTCTCTCTCTCTCTCTCTCTCTCTCTCTCTCCCTCACTCCCCCCTCTCTCTCTCTCTCTCTCTCCCTCCCTCTCCCTCCCTCCCTCCCTCCCTCCCTCCCTCCCTCCCCCTCTCTCTCTCTCTCTCTCTCTCTCTCGCTCTCTCCCTCTCCCTCTCCCTCTCCCTCTCCCTCTCCCTCTCCCTCTCCCTCTCCCTCTCCCTCTCCCTCTCCCTCTCCCTCTCCATCACCCTCTCTCTATCTCTCTCTCCCTCCATTCGCTCTCGCCTCCCACCCTCCGCGGGCGGCTTCCCTGCGCCGGGGGCGGGGCGGCCGACTCCCGCGGTCGTGTAGCCGCCCGGCGCCGCGGCGGCATCGATTGCAGGGCGGGGCGGTGGCGGCGCCGGTGCCGGTGCCACCATCGATTGGCTGGGTGGCGGCACGCACCGCGCCGCCGACCAGCTGACCGGACCGCTCGGAACGGAACCGGCAGCACGAAACGACACCGGAAATAGAACGGCAAACGACCGGAACCGGCACGAGCAGGACATGAAGGGTTGGGGAGTGGGGACAGCCATGTGCACACGCTGCATTGATAAGGGATAATTTAGCAAGGGACTGAGGGCTGATGAATGTTTTAGGTGACTCACTCGAATACTGCGGCTAGGAAATTGCTGGTCGACTAGGTAAGTCGCCGGTAACGAAAAATGAGATCACCGCTGTCCTAAACCGATGACGAGTGCCCGAGTTGTGGAGAGGCGATAACGGAACGGACATGCAGAGATAGGAGGAACCGCTCAGAATTCCATGTCACCCTTGCTATCTATGAGGCGGTTACGAGTGATATCGCTGCACAGTCTTGTAGTTGTACGAGATGTTTCAACGCCACAGAGCTGATGTTCATCAAACAAGTGCTGACCTCATCGTTGAAGGAGCGTTGAAATTGACGCAGTTCAACTCCTTTCTGTTTTAGAACGGCTGTTGTAGCAAATGCTGTTAAGGAGGTATTGCCGGCTTTGCATCAGTTCCCGTTTTCAACCAATCACCATTTCTTCCGCAGGAATCCTCGCGGAGTAGACCCGACTCTGAGCCCCACATCGGAAAGTACCAGCTCCTGAAGACCATCGGCAAGGGCAACTTTGCCAAGGTCAAGCTGGCCAAGCACCTGCCGACCGGCGAGGAGGTGAGTGTTGGACGGTGACGGCTTTGTGAGGGGACACGGGAGATGCAGAGGCTATCGGTCCGTGCGCCACGCGTGGGGCGCTTGTCGAACGTATTGGGTGTTTTATCCTGTGTTGTTAAAAGGCGAGGGTGTGAGAAAGGTACTGTTTGCAGGAAGTTAAAATTGGTGCTTTGCTTACAACGGTATGATTGTTCCTTCACGGCCACTGATTTGGTCTTCACTTATATGCTGCTAATGCTAAGATTAGCTTGCTTCGACATTGTTTGCGGTGTGATCCATGTTAATGGAATGTAAAGTGCCAATGGGCTGGCGTTCTTAGCCGGTGTAGTCCGCCGTGGTCGGTCGTATCAGATCTTCAATTCTCGGGTATGTGTGGCCAAACAGATGATGCTGGGAGTGTCGTGTTGAAAACCTCGAACAGTCGAACGGCAGACGGGCAAATCTACCAATGGGTTGGGTGAACCGTGCTGCGCTGATAGCCATCAGTGTTTAACCAGTTATGAGTGCACTACGCCGCGGATCTCGCTGTTTGCGCGCGCTGATTGTTATGTGTGCCTTGTGATTTCAGGTCGCTATCAAAATCATAGACAAAACGCAATTGAATCCGGGTAGTCTACAAAAGGTGAGCAATATTAGCTCTGGTAATCGTGAGTGTGATGCGATTTCTGATCCGAGATACTACTTCATTATATTTGTGTTGGTAAAACAATAGCATTACTGGTGATGTAGCGCATGGCGACCATCACCTGTTTCCTTTAAAGCTCCGAATCGACCGGCCTTCAGAGCAGCGCCAATGAAGTCAGGAATGTATGTCGACACTGGCCTGTGCGCCCGACTGGTGTCCATTGATTATTCATACGGGTTTGCGCGGCTCAGCGAGGGTGTTTGCGCTGCTCTCGCCGTCCTACATATTCACATTATTCAGTGCCTCTCACCTAATCCACGGCGCTAGATGGCGCCCCGCCCCGCAATATCGCGAGACCACGCTGGCTATCCCATAGGCCTACATTGTGGGGTACCGTAAACCGGGGTGAGTTGATATGGATTTTGAGGTTATTCTAGATTTCGTTAAAAGCCACATTCATTTACGGAATTCTTTTTGTGCCAGTTTCATGGCACATGCCTTGCGGAGGCAATCAGCAAAAATGAATAAAAAATGTATATATTAAGCCCCTTTTTTAAAACGCCAAAGTTCATATCAACTCACCACCCCACAGGGGGTGAGTTGATATGATTTTGGATTTTTCAAAATTTCTCGGCTAAAGAAGCTCAGAGGTGAGTTGATAAAATGCCAGTGTTTAAAAAAAGGATGAGAGAACACATCCTGAAAGAAACCATTAGATAAATGCTAGTAGTTTGGCAGCAGACCACACATTCATGAAAACGCAATCATGTCCAACACAGCGCGATCAAAATGGCTTGATTTTAGCAGCATCATTTTTTCGCTTTATGATACTTAGTTTTACTTAGAACATTCTGAACTTGGCTAGTCACGTGTCCTCAAGCCAACGGTATCAAAACTGGCAATATATTTTGGAATTACAAGTGTATTTTCTTGTAATTAAAACACATTGTCAGTTGCGGGTCAAGGTTGATATGCCTCTGACAGAAATAATGGATTGAAATGAAAGAATACATATACTTCTGAGCTTTTGTTGACTGGTAGTCAACAAAATATTAATGAAGTGAAGTGAAGCGAATCTAATTCGGACTGTATTCTAAGCGACATAAAACAGAATTCGGCATCAAAAGCCAAAATTAGCCCTCGCACTTATAGGCGGGCGAACGGACCACCTCGGCTTTTCGCACATAACTCGCGCAAAAAGCGGCCGATCACGACGAAACTTTCAGTACCTCTCGAGTTTATCAATTTTACACATGTTCTAAAGATTTCATGACTCTGACTCAAATGGTTTTTGACTTGTGACCTGATTCTCGAGACCATGCTTGGCCGGAATCGCGATTTGGCGTAGTCGGCTCACATTATCCGCGCATTTCCAGTCTTTTTGTGATTGTAACGTCCAAACATGTAAATGATGTTGGTCCCACGCAGTATTTTGGGTGTCAACTGTCAAGGTCACCTGAAGGTCAGGTCAGGTCATTGACCTTTGGTGACCTCGGTTCACTTTTTGGAGTTTTACATGTTTCTAGGGTAGTTTTTTTTCGGGCCGATTTCGAATTTAACATGCATTTGATCATTTATGAAGTAGTTTTAGTGCCTTCGTAACATGTTACGACACCGTCAGTGGTAGCTGACACTTGACACTCCCTATGGATAGCCGGCAGGACACCTACTGGTTGACCTGACCTGACCTGACCTGGCCTAAATGTACGAAGACATCTGTGAGCAAAACTAACATGACATTCGCGATCAGCAACAGCCAAAAAATAATAAACTCGCTTTACGAACTTCAAATAACCCCCTATTTTACCGACTTCTGGGTAATTGACCTGGCCTGGAAGGTTAACCAATGACCAAGTTGGTTATCATCGGCTTCCTCGCGTCTCGGGCAACACGCTCATTTTTTCCGCGAAGCTCTAGCTCCACCAGGGGCCAAACGACGATGGGATTCCAACGGACCCCCCCCCCCCCCCCATACGTTAAACGCTGGCAAAACACGAACACGGGCGAGGGCTAAACACCAGTCAATTTCTTTATATTGTTTGTTCCATTTCATTTTGCCTCTCATTCTCGGTTGGCAACTGCCAAGCAGGAAAACTAATCAGTTTCACGAGATCAGAATTCCCGCGCTGTTAGCCATACAGAAATGACAGTTCTGTCATTTTCGAAACTACGAATAAATATAACAGTTTTTTTTAACCTGTATGTAATATAGGTGTTCTATAGTGTTCCTTTGTAGCTTGTAGGGAGCCATCTTGAGACTTGACAGGGAGCTGTGCTGTGCCTTTTTTCATGTTAGGTATGTCCACAGAAAAAAAAAAAAACTTTGGGGTTACTGATGTTAGTTGTCGGACCTTCGTCCCTGTCTTGAGTTGAGATTCAGTTTCATAACGTTTCGGCCAGTTACTCTCCGGCCGTCGTCACTCGTCAGGTGTTCTTTGACCCTCAAGGACCTGGATGTTGGTGGCGTTGCGCCGTACGCGTCAAACAGTTCGAAAGCTCCTGTAGTCAGCGGGAATCGAACTCGGGTTTCCCCGGTGATGGTCCACGGTTGTAACCACTCCACTATCGAGGCAGGCTTGACTACGGCCGGAGAAGCTACTGGCTGAAACGTTGTGAAACTAACATCTCAACTCAAGACGGGGACGAAAGTCCGACAACTAACATCAGTGATACTAACAGGCCTCGTCTCAAGCATTCAGAAAAAAAAAACTAAAGCTTTTGGGGTTGATGGAATGATGTGGGGAAAGAAAAGGAGAAGAGTTGGTCTAATTGACTTTGTCTTACCTGCAGACCCATATTTCATGCTAATTTGCATGCCTACCAGCCTGGTATCAGCTTTTATCATGCATATCAACTCACCACCTGATGGCATATCAACTCACCACCTGTCACTTTTCTTAAAATTATAAAAAAGCGTTGTTATAGGTGAAACCCAAAACTACCTGGGATCAACAGTAAATTGATGGTAGTTTCTTTCCCAGTGCATGTTGTTTCATGAATATCCACCGTCTTTGCTGTAGGGTGGGGACTTTTCCTTAGTTTCAAAATCAGAAGAAAAAAAGGACTTTGAAAAAAGTAATGTGTTAAGAAGGCACTGCACCACATGCATGCCTTTCTCAGCTATATGCATCACTTATTGGTTGCTTCACTTCACAGAAAAATAAAACTAAAAATTGGTTTACAAATGGATGAGCAGCACACATTTTAACATTTTTCGAGCAATTTATATCAACTCACCACCCCATATCAACTCACCCCGGTTTACGGTATTTGGCCAGTGGCCAATAACAAGTCACGCCACTTATTCTATTTAGTTTTTAGAGCTGTTTGTTACTTTTTTTTTTTTTTTTGCTTTCCAAACTTCGCTGTCCCACAAATCTGACGAACCGCCTCCCTTGGCTTATGGTGTTTGCCGTACCATATCCCCGGATGTCATATGATCAGTCCCACGACTGCCGTACGCTTCCCCGTCCGTCTGTTGGCTTTATCAACCGGTGCACTGTCACCCGTTTCCGTACCTTCCCGACCACCGTGTCACCTCAATTACTGTGACACGTCCGTCTCGTCCCTCCGTCGGTCCGTGATGCCCATTTCCTCTGCCGGTACCAGTTACGCCGACCCGTACCTCTTTTGATCCGTGACGAGGTCTGTCTCGGTCCGTTCACGACTCCATCCTTCATGTCTCGGTCCCTGACGCCCCTCTAGTCTCTCAATCAGTCAGTCTATGACTCGGCCCCTCTCTATGTCGGTCCATGACGCCCGCCCGCACGTGTGTTACAGCTCTTCCGAGAGGTTCGAATAATGAAGATGCTCGATCACCCCAGTATAGGTGAGTATGGCGCGGGGAGCCGGGATCGGAGATCGCTGTGGCTGGGGAGGGCGTGAGTAGGCTGCCAGTGACGTCATTACAGCGACGTCAGTGGCCTCTGGTGACGTCAATGTGTCTTCTCCAATGTCTAGCGTCATGTGACACAACCGACCACCTGGGCGGGCCGGCTGTCTCTCACCCGTTGGTCTAAGTGTTTGTCGGATTCACCTGTCGGCGTCAAGTGTGTGACATTCTTGTAATGCCGGGTGTGGTAGTGTCTGCCATACAGAGGTCTGTAGGTGGGTGTGGCGGATATGGTTAGCATCGACAATCATTAGTGATGCAAACTTGTGGGCGCGATCCGGAACTAGTGAGGATGACGATGAATCTTGTGCCAAGAACATGGGGATCCCCGCGCTAAGCGCAGGCGAGCATGTGTAACGACATATGGCGTCACTACTGATCTATTAAGGACCCTCATATAGCCTAATTGTAATAGATGAATGTAATTGGGCCTTTGCTGCACGCTGGCATATCTGCGTGGATCACTTCTGAATCTAGGGATATCTCCTGTTATCTCAGCTCTGATGGTTTGATAGGCCAGTTAGGCGCGATGCGGTATGTCTTTATGTCTCTCCGGAACGTGCGTGCGAGCTCTCTCATGACATCCACCGTTCTGCCCCCGCAGTGAAACTATACCAGGTGATCGAGACGAAGAAGACTCTGTACCTGGTGATGGAGTACGCCTCGGGCGGCGAGGTGTTTGACTACCTCGTCTTCCACGGACGCATGAAGGAGAAGGAGGCGCGACTCAAGTTCCGGCAGATCGTCTCCGCCGTCCAGTACTGCCACCAGAAGAAAATCATCCACAGGGATCTCAAGGTGAGTGTCATTTCGGGCTCGGTTCGCTCTATACTGGGACTGGAAGAGTAGGAGGATAGGTGTTGGCTTTCACTGGGCGTTAGCAGACGAGTTTCCTCAAAATCCACAATAAATGTAGTTCAGTCGATTTAGGAAAGGACCAACGTGAGGCTCACACTTAATGGGTATGATTGGACAATGGACAAGCTATTGTAATTGTATCTTGTGCCATGATTGACCTATATCCAGTACATTTACACGTGCATCCGAACTATTTGGATAAACTGACAGGTGGAGTCTCCCTCCCTTCCAGGCGGAGAACCTCCTGTTGGACAGCAATATGAACATCAAGATCGCCGACTTTGGCTTCAGTAACGAGTTCACTGTGGGCAGCAAGCTGGACACGTTCTGCGGCAGCCCGCCGTACGCCGCGCCCGAGCTCTTCCAGGGTCAGTCGGAGGGGACGCGAGGAGAGACTGTGGGGTGTAGGGTGACTTATTCTTTAACCCGCGCCCCAGTGGCGGTCTCAGCCAACTTCGCCCTAGTGGGGGGGGGGGGGGGGATATGTTACCACCCATCTCTAACTCAAAAACTAAGAGGGCTAGAAAGACGCGGTAAAAAGCAGTCGATAGCTCTCAATGCGTACGTTTGAAAGTATTCAGTCATTTTTCATTTTAGAGCAATATTGGGGTCACCAGAGGTCATCAAAGGTCAAAATTTGCCAATGGTCATTATATTTTTCAGAAAACATGCCGTTATCTCAGGAACTATGGTAGCTAGAAAAACCATGGAAGAGCAATCGATAGCTTTTGAACTCTTCTTTTGAAAAGGTCATTATCAAACTTGACCTCAGGTCAACGGTTTAGCCTCCAGAGGGCAAAAACTCGAAAAATAGCTGTTTTTACGAAAAGTGTTTTTCGACAATAACTTTCGACTACAAAAAGCCACGACATTTCTATTGCCAGAATCGTGTTCCCCTCGCCGAGACGCGTCGAATGAACTATAATTTGACCTTGAAAGGTCAACTTGAAAATTTGACCTAAGGTCAGGGTCATGACCTGACCGGAAAAGGTCATGTTGCATATCAGTCGATGCGTCTCGGCAAGACAAACACAATGAGACCATCCCCAGCGTTCTATCTCCTTCCAATCGCGAGTTATTGGCAAAAATCTGTTTGTAGCCTCAAATGACCTCGGATGACCTTTCTAGAGGCTAATATCAGCAAAAATGACACCTTGGTCATCACGGATGGTCCAAATCATTGTGATTCTGAAATATTTGGACTGTTCCTATGCGTACACACGGATCTAGAGGCATTTTCATTTTTTCTCCATTGACTTGTAATGGAAATGTCACGCCACTGACCTGACCTTAGGTCACGGATATAAAAATCCGAGATATATAAAAATTGTAGGCGCCTATAACATCATGCAATCCACCAAGTTTAAAACCTTTCTGACAAACACTGCAGGCTGGACATGATTGCAAACTTTTTTAGGCTTGGTCAGTTAACTTGACCTGGTGACCTGACCTGACATGACCTGGGGTCAAAAATTTCACACATTGTCCAAAATTGATGTACCAAAAGCTACCCCAAGCGGCGCGGCGCTACGCGCCGCGGTTTTCTTTTTACACGCAAAAAACGCGACAGGGTGGTAACATATGCCCCTCCCCCCCCCCCCACTGGGGCGAAGGTTAATGGGGATCGTTAATTATAGGAGGATGCTTTGTAAAAGGCATTACAGCATTTGTCTGAAGTAAGTTATTAGCTGTCAATTTTTACAAAGTCTCGAAGACAAGAGGATGGCACAGGATTCAAATCCTATGCCACCCTCTCAACGTCGTCTAGCGTGGCAAAACATCGTCCGGTGATTTTCTTTGAAGTGTCAACAAACTTTGGGAAAGGTCATGCATTTTGAATCATTAACCCGCGCCCTGCTGGGGGGGGGGGGTGTTTGAACACCCCCCCCCCCCTTGTGGTTTTTCGCGAATATCTAAAAAACGGCGGCGCGGAGCGCCGCCGTTTTTGGTACACCTTATCATACATCAATTCTACACATGTTGTGAAAATTTCAGACCAAGGTCATTCAAGGTCAGGTCACCAGGTCACTTGAAGTGACCTCACCTCATAAAAACTTTCAATGTCTGTCATAGCTACACCGAGTGACCGATCGCTTTGAAACTTTCAGCGATTGCTAAGGGCAATAGCATGTACAAAATGTATATCTCAGAATTTTGATATCAATGACCTAAGGTCAGGTCAATTTTGCGACCTCGCCATTATAAGTCAATGGGAGAAAATTGAAATGCGCCTCTTTTGGATGCAAGACATTATAAACACTCCCAAACACCGAATTACAAGTGGTTTAGACACACTGAACATGAAAATGGTGTCCGTGACCCTTGTTTATGCCCTGAGGTCATCTTAGGTCACGAATGGTATCTAACAGTTTTTCGCAAATAACTTTTGATAGAGGCATGCTAGAGCGATGAAAACGCCTTAGATGTGTTCAGCTCGACGATACGGATCGACTGATATGCAACATGACCCTTTCCGGTCAGGTCATGACCTTGACCTGAGGTCAAATTTTCAAGTTGACCTTTCAAGGTCAAGTTATAGTTCATTCGATGCGTCTTGACGAGAGGAACACGATGCCGGTAAAAGTAAGCTCGTACAAGGCTTGGGTCAAAAGTTATTGCAGAAAAGCTGTTTCCGAAAAAAATCGGCTATTTTTGCAGTTTTTGCCCCCTGCAGGCAAAACCGTTGACGTTAGGTCAAATCTGAGAGAATTACTCAGAAAGGGCGTTAATAGGGCTATCGAATGCGCTTTTCCGCGGCGCTGTAGCTCTATTGGTTCCCGAGTTATGCGTTGGCTTCTTGGAAATTTTCGACATTCGACCTGGAAATCGGCGAAATTTTGCCTTCAATGACCTCTGGTGACCTGACCTTTGACCTGACCAAAAAATTGACCGAAGTGATTTCGTCATCATTTTTGACGCTCTTTCGAACGCCGCGTATCGCTACGTGGCCCAGGAGCCGAGTTACAAGGGGGGGGGGTGTTCAAACACCCCCCCCCCCCCAGCAGGGCGTGGAAATCCAGGACCCCCAGCCGGGCGCGGGTTAATGCCAGTAAGAGCTCTCTTTCGCACACGGCAACACGTGCTTCGACGTCTGTCCATGATAATTTGTGTGGGCGCCGATGACCACCACAGTCCAGGCGCCGTAAAACCCCAACTCAACATCATCCACTATAATTTGTCATCATTTTGCCGTATGGCTTGTATAACCTCCCGTGACACTCCTGTACTCACCTCACCAGGTAAGAAGTACGACGGCCCGGAGGTGGACGTCTGGTCCCTGGGAGTGATTCTCTACACACTGGTCAGCGGATCTCTCCCGTTCGACGGCTCCAACCTCAAGGACCTGCGCGAGCGGGTGCTGCGCGGCAAGTACCGCATCCCGTTCTACATGTCCACCGACTGCGAGAACCTCCTGAGGAAGTTCCTGGTGCTGAACCCGGCCAAACGGGCCAGCCTCTCGGTGAGTTAGAGGGGATCAGACTACCCGAGTGATGAGACAAGTGTCGTTATGTTTGCCTTGCTGACTTATTCTCTCCTAAGCATCGTCGGGTTCTGAAATCAGTCAATTCTGGAGTGCTTTATCTGTATAAATTAGATTGAGAACTGATGTTTCGTTTACGTGCATTGTGGTAGGTAAAAATTTGTATAAATATTCCACAGACCAAAGTTTGTTTTTCGTCGATAAGTGCGGCATCAGGATACAATTGTCTAACTCCGTCTCCCCGCTCACGCCTCACGCAGACGATCATGCGGGACAAGTGGATGAACTCTGGCTGTAATGAGGAGGAGCTGAAGCCGTACGTGGAGCCCGAGCACTGCATGGACGACCCGCGCCGGATAGAACAGCTGGTGGCGCTCGGCTATGCGCGGTCAGACATCGAAACCAGTCTCAAGGAGGGCAAGTTCGACGATATCTACGCCACCTACCTGCTGATGGGCCGCCGGGCTGCCGATGTGAGTCACTGACCTTTGGAGGGCTGGTGGCTACTGGGAAGGACATGGTCGGAAAGGGAATGACATGCAGTTTGGGAGCTAGGTAGGGCGGTTGTAGTAGTGTTCGTGTATTAGTGTGAGAGCGGATGGGTTATATGTAGTTCGACGACAGGAAGACAGCGTTTGTTTGGAGAGCGATTGAGACTGGGTCAGAGGCCTCGTGGCGACGATTGTGTATGGAGGAGTCATGGCTAAGTAGAGGGTGGTAAACGTATTGTGATTGAGTAAAATGTGGACGATTTTGTGTTTGAGCAGATTCTTGACGTTGGGATTCTGCTGTTGAACAGAGTCGTGCTGCCATGCTACCGAAAGCCATTGGATGGGGTTAAATATTCTGTCGTGTGACTGCGCCCCGCTGTCTCCCGATCTGACCACCTCCCTCCCCTGCCATCCCCAGCTGGAGTCGGACGGCTCTCAGTCGGGCTCCTCACTGTCGCTGCGGCACCTGACGGGTCCGGCTGCCGGCCCGCCGCCCACCAGCCGCCAGTCGCCGCCCCACCACAAGGTGCACCGGTCCATCTCGGCCACCTCAAACAGCAAGCCGAGCCGGCGCGCCTCCTCGGGCGGCGAGACGGTGCCGGGCGCGGCCCCGGCCGGCTCGGCGGCGCCCACCTCCACGGGCGCCGCGGCCGCCGCGCCGGCCACCACCGGCTCACCGGCCGCCTCCACCGCCAGCGTCACCAGCAAACGTGAGTCGATACAGCGACGGACGGAGATGATCGCTGACGGATTTCCCGTTCGCGTATTCATATTAATTTGCGGTCATGTTTTCGAATTAAGTTTATTAAATTTGTCGTTGATTGGTATATGTGTTTAAGACTCTTAACCATCTTAGTATTTTCACTATATTTGTTTTGTGTTATGTCAGTCTTCGTCTATGTCCTTCGGACCGCTGACGGGTGGTTTGGATGGTTCCAGGGCTGAGCGGCTCGGCGACCAGCCACTCGGTGCCCGCCAACCACACCCACTTCAAACGGCAAAACACGGTGGACCCGGCCACCATCAAAGAGACGCGCCAGGCGGCCAGCCGAGCCGCCGCCGGCGCCGGAGACTCTGAGCAGCCCAGTTCTCTGCCCAGCCCGGCCAAACCGCGCGCGCTGCCCAAGGTGTTCACTCCGACGGCGGCCAACCGGACGATCGGCCCCAGTGCCGGCCGGCGCTCGACGCTCGGTACTGAGACGCGGCCGGCCAGCGCCTCTGCCGAGGGCCGCACCCCCTCACTGCAGGCGGCCGGAGACCTGAGGTGGGTGACTGGACCGCGCTCCGCCGCCCGGAGGGGTGGGAGACTGACGTTTGGCGACGCAGCTTATGAATAATCTGGCTTCTCGGGGCTTGGGCGTGGCGTCTGGTGGATCTCTTTCCGGGGCTTCAGGGGCTTTCCTAGGTGCGTGGCTTTACTGATCCCGGTGATGGCTTTGCGTTACTAACATGACTGGCTCTGCTCTCTAACTCTCGCTGCTCTCACCGCTCTGTCATACCTGGCTGATCCCACACCGCGGATGTCTGGTCTGACCGTGCCGCCCTGCAGCTCCGGCGGCGGCGGCGACACGGCCCGGCCGGCGAGGGGACACGTCAAGTCGGCGTCGGTATCGTCAGGGGCGCCGGCCGAGTCGGCGGCAGCCCGCTCGCCGTCAGAACTGCGGCCCAGGTACCGACCGACCCTCTGGTGGCTCCCCGGCGGCCCCAGAGGCTCTCTGGCGGCTCCGTCAGAGCGCTTGCGTCGGGCTCCGGCTGGAGTGATACTGCCTGAGTAGCGCTTCGCTCTATGCTTTGCTGGCACGCCGGGGACGTTGCATGCATCGGTCTGTAGCTTTTCTCTTTTTGTGTTTTGCTGGTTTCTGCTTTGTCAGCTTGGCTGGTATTGCATGACGCTATTTCATTTTCTTTGCTCTGGAGCCTAGGCGAACCTTTTATTTTCGTCAAATATTGTAGTGTTTTCAGGTGATGTTCCCCTATATAATGCATATTTTGATATAAAAAGGCAAAAGCCATTCAATGTTGGGTACTAGATGTGGGGACAAATATACTTCTCCCAGCAATCTCGAAAGGCTTAGCAAAAATTGTGGATTACAAATGCTAATTTCTGTATTTGCCGTTTTATTTTGCATTGTCGAAGTTTTTTTTTTGTCCGAAGTATCTTGCAGCTCGCATGTGTTGGATGTGGCGTTGTATGATAATTTACATGCCGAGCCCTCCCTGTTCCTAAGGCGCGGTGGTCGTGGTCCTGAACCGAGCGCAGCCTAGCAGAGCTACTAGTTACTGTATCGTCCCAATATTGTACCTGTTGTGCCACTGGCGCTCACAGCGGTGTGTCTTGAGCCTTCTAGCTATCCAGTACCGTGCCGTGACTTGCTCCGTCGTTATGCGTGTACCGAATCAGCCCTAGTGTTACATGACTTACTTGACCCATCTATCTTTTATGTAGCACAGTGTGCCCTGGCGTGTCCCGTTGTTACCGCTGCTGCTCGCTCTGGCCTGTTCTCCGCTGGTTCCACCGCGCGCTAACCTGTCCCTCCCCCCGTCGTTACAGCAGCGCCGGTCGGACGGCGCCGCCTCTCTCGCCGGGCGCCGCGCCGCGCAGTGCTCCGTTCAGCCGCAACATCCCGAGTCGGTCGACGTTCCACTCGGGTCAGACGCGGGCGGCCGGCTACCGCGCGGCCGGCTACAGCCCGCACCACGACAGCGGCGGCCTCGGATCGGCCAACCGGACCTCCTTCTTCTCCAAACTGTCGTCGAAGTTCGCCAAGCGGTGGGTGCTAGGCTGGTTGGAAGGGGAGGGTAGATGGTGGGAATTTTCCAAGTAATTATTGTTCGCTCAGCATCTTCCCAATTGAATCAGGTAAAAATGTCCTCATGTAATCCGGAGATTATCTGTATGTGACTTGCCTACATGCTTAATAACTAGTCTCTTAAATTGATATATCCGTCCCCAATTAAAGCCCAATGCATGCCTTATCGCATAATTTTAGTGGACCGGCGATTCAGGATACGTTTTCTGTCCGTACCGACTGGTGAACTAACCGTGTCAAAGAGCCGTGTGTGACCGGTCAGCCCCCTGTGCTGCCGGCGCGCCCTCCCCCCCCCCCCCCCCCCCCCCCCCCGCTGGCCCGCGCGCCGGACCGCGGCTGCCCACTGTACTCGAGCTTCGTGCTTTGTGCGTGTGAGAGCGATCTGAGCGGACGAGTGTGAGAGAGTGAGTGAGTGAGAGAGTGAGACGGCGGCGTGTAACGCCATGTCCGCTCGCCAGGCCCGGCGACGTGGGAGCCGGCACGGCCACGCTGACGCCCACGCCGGCCCGCTCGGCCACCGCTGACAGGTATGGCCGCCGTCCCCGACCGACCGACCGACGCCGCGCGCCCGCGCCCGCTGCTGATCCGGGGCATGGTCGCACACAGGGTCTGGCTCAGTCCTCAAACCGCGGCACGAACAAAAATTGCAAACTGCTGTCGAGAGATATTGAAACATTTTTGGTGCTAGCTGATCACTGCTAATTGAGGCTAACATTAAAAATAGTGTGTTATCACTTCCATTGCACCGTTTTGTGATTGTTGTAGTCCGGTTTGGGGGCGCTGGGCCAGACCCATTGTTTTTTTAACGCAGCGCGCACACCACGCTTCAGATCACTGACTGCACTGAACGCACGGATATGGGGACTATAGGGGATACTGATGACCTGGGCGAGCGCACTGCACCTCACGTTGCTCCGTGGTGCACGCACATCCGCGGTCTACCGTCGCACGGTCGCATGTTTGCGGCACTGGCACGCTCAGCACGGTTGCCCTTGCACCGAAGCATGGTTACAGCTGACGCTCTAAGCCCTAAGGCCTCTAAGACGACCCAACATCCAGGCGATATATGACTGAAGTGAATATCATTGACAGCTGGACGTAGTTCACTTACGTGTACATCGGGCATCGGCACAGCATGCTTACTGGAATAGGAAGTGAAGCTCAGAAACGGACTATAGCCATAGCGAGAACTGACAGGCAGTGAACGCGAATGAAGGGTTGGGAGACTAATTAAACAAGGATGACACAGGAACTTGATATGTAACTCCCAAATGAGGGGAGTTCAGAGCGGGTGTGGGATCGAGGACGTGTGGACAAGTCGACAGTTTTGACGGTTTTGCTGGCGGTGCATGGGTAATGGACATCAGCTCACAGCTGCACAGTGTACTCGCTTGATTCCAGACCGGCCCAGTCCTCATGAAACTTGCTGGAGCTTGCTGGTGTAGCCATCTTCACTGTGTTACGCCTGTGTTTTGTATGTCTTTGTAACGGAATTTAACGTTTTGTGTGTCCATGAGTCATTGCTTACCGATAACACTTTGCTTATATTTCGTCTTTGCGTCCTGCAGACCTGGTGTCTCACTAACCAAGCCGTGTGTATTGTAGCGAGCTACCTTCCCCTACTGATCCCCCGTCCATATCCCCTGCGCTCGCCAATTAACCTCTGGCTCGTCGTGTCCCAGGCCACCGGCGGCTGCGTCGCCCGCGGGGTCACTCGGAGTCGCCTCCAACGGCGAGCCGGAGCCGGTCAAACCGCGCAGTCTACGCTTCACCTGGAGCATGAAGACCACTTCATCCAGGGACCCGCACGAGATCATGAACGAAATCAGAAAGGTGCGTTCGCAGGGTTTGTTTAACATCATGCACTTGTAGTCGAATCAGCTTGCTTATCATGGGGGAGACAGAAAAGGTGGATGTTCACTAAACCACTTCATGGTTTTTCTGCTGATTCGACATTGCATTGTCATATGTAAGTTACCCGAACTGCCGCTTTTAAATCCAAACAATTAGGTGTGAATGGATTAAGTTCGTCCTGTAAACCCGTTTAAAGTGTGGAACGGCGGCGGACTGCAGTATGACGATGCTATGGTCGTTTCCGGCAGGTGCTGGACGCCAACAACTGTGACTACGAGCAGCGGGAGAAGTTTCTGCTGCTCTGCGTGCACGGCGACCCGCGCACCGACTCGCTGGTCCAGTGGGAGATCGAGGTCTGCAAGCTGCCGCGCCTCTCGCTCAACGGCGTCCGCTTCAAACGCATCTCGGGCACCTCGATCGGCTTCAAGAACATTGCCAGCAAGGTGGCCAACGAGCTGCGTCTCTGACCCGTGCAGGAGCCGGCCGACGAGTGCTGGTGCAGCGGGGCGCGTGCCGAGCCGCCGCCGCCGCCGCCGCCGCGCCGCCGCCCCGCCCGCTGAGCCGGCCCGCACGCACGCGCAGAGTCACCCTTACCGCCGCGCCGGCGGGCGGCACTCGGCCGGCCGGCCGGCCGGACTAGCTGCAGACACGCCCGCCCGTCTTGATGATTTTTACACTAGTAGATTATTTATCAGTACCAGGTGCGACCATGGCAGCCGGCGTCGGCGGCCGCCGTCTCGCTGCCGCATTCAGATCTGTTTTCGGTGCTGACGCGGGCGCCCCGCGTCACCGCGTTATTTTACAGTTCGACTGTGCTTGGTCTCCTCGAATGGCGTAGCGCGCGCGCTCGCGCCGGCGCGACGCTGCTCCGCGAATGGGTGACAGCGCGCGCCGCGCCCCACGCGCCACCTGAGGAGACTTGTCGCGCGAGTGTGCAAGGAGAGCGAGAGAGACAGAACGAGCGAGCGAGAGTCGAGCGCGTGACAGACAGCTATTGTATGAGAGCGAGAGCGAGCGCGGGCGATGGACTAGGATGTGTCGGCGACGCCCCGGCGCGGTCGACCGTGTGATACGTTGTTGCTGCGCGTGCAGCGGTGGCGCCCAGACCTGTCTGCGCCACAGAGCAATGACGCGATTCTACTGTGTTGGGTTTCTGTTATTTCTGTGTACAGATCGCTAATAGCCCTAAAATACATGTGCTAAAGTGAGGTGTCAGCGATACCGTGACTGTTATTGGGCGAATGGATGACGGTTCTGCCAGAGATGACGACTACGAATTGTGAGAACTACCTGTCTAGCTGATCTTCGTGTGCTTTTTGGCTAAGAAGGCGTTGTTAGTTCAGGGAAGTTAAACCGGAGGAAGATCATAAACTTGTAGACAAAACTCACGTGCACAGTTATAGCTTATAACAACAGGCAGGTCCCACTAGATTTGTGATGCGTTTTGGACGCACTGCGAGGGAGACGCGGCCTTTTTGTCTCCTCCAATGCATTCCAGACGGACTCTCCAGCGGAACGGCACCGAGACCGTCCAGCGGCAGCTCTGACCCCAGTTTTCCCGAGATAGCTTGTCCGTGAACGCTCTGAAGAACGTTGACCTACAGCCTGGCAGGAATTAATTGGGAAGTGGTGACGTTTGTATGGTGGGCTGAGCTCATACTTTCAAATGATGAATGCAATCGAAAGTCAAACCACGTTTGTTTCCGTGTGGAATACGCCGCTCAAAAAGCAGACGCTTGAAGTAATAAATTGCTAGTGTAAATTTGGTAAACTTGAAAGGAAGTCTTGAGGCAAGGATTGCGCGCCAGAGACATAAACAAGTAAGACATTTTGTTCAATGTCACTTGCTACGAAAGACCCTCCAGCGTTTTCAGCGTTCCTTTACATTGCGTTTTAGATTCGCAAGCAGAGAAAAATTTTCGAGTAGTGCTTTTGAACAAGAATCAAGCACTTGCTTATTGCTTCCTGTCGGGACTGCTGCGTAAAAGCGCATTCAGCAAGGTCTGAAAAACAGCGGGAGTTTTTGACGTACGGTTACCTTTTTGTATTGTTGAATTGGAATTTAATCATTCGAAACTATCAAACTGTACCTTTGATTCCATGCCTAATGTTAACCAGCACATTGAAATGTCGATGCTGTGACTTGTGTTGTCAAAATTGTTCCGCATAATATCTCATTGCATGTTTCCCTCTGCCCTTTTTGTGCAAATTGCAGAAATATTTTTAAATTTAACTGTTCAAACTTTCTCTTCAGTTTTGTTGATATCAATATTGTGCACTGATGTAGAGGTAACTTGAACTAGGTATACCCACCTGTATCTGCTAGCACCTTGAATCTAGGCTACGATTTTAATGCTATTTCATTGAATTTAAGACCGTGTTTGAATTTCCATCCTGAATGACATGAATGAACAAGATGAGCATGAATGACAGCACCATTTGCATTCCAGATATCATGGCAGCTCTCCCTCAGCAGTTCAGCAGATGGAGTTCCATGCTCCTGAGGACCAGAGTCGGTCCTGGGAACTTCAGTTGGGCTTCTAGCCGGCTGGCCAGCAGTCTAACCTCAGTGCATGATGCTGATGGTGTCAGACATATCACAATGACTTCACCCAAGACCAGGAATGCTTTGTCTCTGGAGATGCTGAGTGAGCTAAAGGTGTGGCATAATATTGTCCCTGTACCTATGAATTATAATTGCAATTAATCAGTACAAATACACTCTGAACTTCCATAACTTGCAACAAATTCATGAGTTCCTGTGTCTATATGCATTAAATGTCAGAGGTATCAGGTAAGCTGGTATGATAATCTTTCCACCATTTCACAGCATTAGAGCAAGGCTGGATTATTTGAAGATCGTTTCCATTGCAAAGCTTCAGCTATGAATTTTATACTTTTTGCCTTTCAGCAACTATCCTTGAAGGACTAGCGACATCTCAATTTCTATCAACTATCCTGAATGAGGAAAAAATTGAATTACTCACATAAAATGCCCAGAGATTCCATTCCTCCCATGATTTGTTCTGAGTGAATGAACCTCTACAATGCTCATGATCTCCAGGAGCATGTGAATCAGCTGTCCTCCAGCACCCGGGTGGTAGTGCTGAGCGGTCAGGGCCCTGCCTTCTCTGCCGGTCACAACCTGAAGGAGTTGACCAGTGCAAAGGGTCGCGACCACCACCAGTGCGTGTTCGATTCCTGCACGGAGCTGATGCTGGGTCTCCAAAAGCTGGAAGTTCCTGTCATTGCGCAGGTGAGCCCCGGATGGCTCTTCAATGGGATGTCTCGAATGTATTTAGCAATGAAATGATGGTGACAATGACTTGCCAGAGAATCAGTGCGATCATCGTGTCTCCGTGTTCCCTGCTCACGGCCGCTGACGTCCCCTCTGCCGCCTGGGCTGCCAGGTTGACGGCACGGCGGCGGCCGCCGGGTTCCAGCTGGTGGCCTCGTGCGACATCGTCATCGCCACGCCGCGCTCCAGCTTCTCCACGCCGGGCGGCAACGTGGGCATCTTCTGCTCGACGCCGGGCATCGCCGTGTCGCGCGTGCTGCCGCGCCGGCTGGCGGCCCACCTGCTGCTGACCGGGCTGCCGCTGAGCGGTGAGGAGGCGCTGCGTGTCGGCCTGGTCAGCCGGCTGGTGGAGCCCGACCAGCTACAGCACGAGACGGCCCACATCGCCGCCGCCATCGTCCGAAAGAGCAGGAGCGTCATCGCGCTGGGGAAGAAGTTCTTCTACCAGCAGCTGGAGCTGCCGATCGACGAGGCCTACCGGCTCGGTAGTCGGCTGATGGTGGACAACATCGCACTCAAAGACGGACAGGAGGGTATCAGGGGATTCATCGAGAAGCGGGAGCCCAAGTGGACCCACACGGATGACAAGGCACATGACTAGGACGGTCGAAGGGGTTTGTATCCGCGGGGGTGGGAGGCTGTTACTGGGGTAACGCACATTAATATTTTGTTGCATGTGCGCTGCAACCGTTGAGTTATCGGCTGACGGCACAAATATGGTTGGCTTGGCTGGCGACCAGATGGATGCTTTCAGCGAGCTCCCTTTTGCATTAACAATGTCATTATGTCGTTGTAGTTGGATAAATCGGGAAGTGTTTGCCGGCTGCACACCGCACGGCATTGGATGTTCAGCGGGTTTCAGTTGTTGCCTTCTGTGCAATAACGATCGGATTGAGGCATTGTCGAGGATGCTTCCCGTTTATGATGCTGTTTGAGTTATTGTGCTTGCAACTCAGATGGTATAACTGTTAACTGTTTAATTCCGTAAGTAATAAGTTATGTCAGTCAACTTGGGCATTGTTATTGTTCAGATTGGCTGAGGTTTGTACTGCATCCATGCTGTTCATGTCTGTTCAGGGTGTGATTTTGTTATCGTATTGTGCTTCAGATGTGTCAATAAACCCACATACATTGGAATCCAAACGCGTTCACATCTCGAAACACAACCTTGCTGATGCCCGACTCGTCTACGTCATTAACGCTACCTCTTCTATCACTATTTTTTTAACTGATCCTCCCTCGCGCTATAACTTCGGCTTCGCCCTTTCAGAATTCCGCGTATGGCGTGAGTAGCTCAGCAATGGGCTCTCCCCTATATATTATCCATCCGAGAAGGGTCTGCTTCGTAGGTGGGGGCCTTCCCATGGGTGATCTTCCAGCTGCATAAAAATGAGCAAATATTCAATTCAAAGCGACAATTTACAACGACATATTCTTTTCTCACTGTGCATTTTTCGAGCACACTCCGTTAGCTTACCGATGCGTAAGAGTGATAAGGTAAAGGCATGGTAAAGGTAAGATTCTGGTAAAGGTGCAAGGTTTCGTAAAGTTGCAGCTCTGGTTGACTGCACGCATTTGCGGCAAAATATTGCTTTTCGTGATATTATGATTCTAATCAAGGTAAGTTGCCGATTTGTTCATTTTGAATATTACAAAATAAATAGCATTTATTAGAGCAATGCTTATCTCATTTTGCTGCCTGATTGTAGAAAAGCGGAAAGTGCAATTAAAACTTTTGATTTGTTACATATAATGCGCAGCTGCTTCAAACAGTGAATTTATCGAATTCCGCGGGCGCGTTCACCAATATACCCTGCGTTCACACGCTAGGATTGTGTGGTGAATTGTTATATATTTTCTATAACTGAGAGCAGATCAGTTAATTCGAAACTTGATTTGCACCTTGAATTTCCTTGACAGCACCATTGAAAGCTCGCAAGATGTATACTCCACAAGTCAACGCAATTTCTCGGGAATCATTTTCTGCCAGAGGATCTCCGAGAACGTCTGCAACTAAGTCAAAATCTGCCATAAAATCACGTGGATTGCTCAGCTCATCATTTTCTGCAAGGTAGGTTTAATTCAGTAATTATTTTTCCGACACTGCACTAATAAACGGTTGTTACTTGTAATGTAAAGATTGTTTTCAGTATTCTGCATTTATGGTGCATTTCAACATGTTTGCACCCACAACCTAGTTGCCTGCTGCAGAGATATTGTTAAGGTGCCTACCTACCTTAGGTAGGACGTGACTTAAAGATGTTGGTGCCAAATGGCACCTTGAGATGTCAGTGAATACCTTAATACAGCAATTATATTCCGTTCCATGTCAAGGTTGAGGTTGGAGTTCCTTCGGCAGTTAGTTCCTCCATTCAATAATTTGCGTATCTGAGTGTAAAAGCTGTATGTACAGAAAGTACCCCCTGCTTTCAGCAGGGCACTTTGGCTGCAAGCTTGGCATGGATCAGACTACAGCAACATCATATATATTGATACCTCATAAAATACCAATGTTTGCTCTACAGTGTTTTATCCTTAGCTATCTAAACCTGGATGTTGAAGATTTTTCTTGTGAATTATTTTGTATTGTTTTTCATTTTAACATATTTTTTCTTTGAAGCTTCCTGTTACATTTCTCATTTCTCTCATTCTCACTCAACATTTCTCATTTCTCATTTCTCTCATTCTCTCATTTTTCATTCAACATTTCTCTGTTACAGTCCAGGGGCTGGTCTGCATACTTCAAGGATCATTGAAGAGACTCAAGAATACTCTTTGGAGTCATTGGGGTCTCCCAATGACTTCCTGTTACATTTCTCATTTCTCTCATTCTCATTCAACATTTCTCATTTCTCATTTCTCTCATTCTCTCATTTTTCATTCAACATTTCTCTGTTACAGTCCTGGGGCTGGTCTGCATACTTCAAGGATCATTGAAGAGACTCAAGAATACTCTTTGGAGTCATTGGGGTCTCCCCTTCCAGTGCTGGTCACTGAAGTGCTGTCTTCATCTGAGAGTAAGTTTTAATGCTAGTAAATGTGGGTGTTACAATGACTGAAAAGAGTATAAACAAGTTGAAATTTTACTGAATATTGAAAAATAGCCAGAATGAAAGGTTATTATGTTGCTTTCAATCAACAGGAGAAATAACAGCATTGGCCTGCTTTTAAATTCCCTGTTCTATTTTACAGAATGTGGCTGTCACAGCTTTATCACAGTTGATTGAGATGCATGTGTTCCTGTGAGTCATATTAGATGTGGTATGCATTTCAGCCTGTTATCTTTGACTCCTGTTCGCATGGTGTTATGTATAAGTCCAGGTGTCATAGCTCTTGTATCCTTTCCCCAGGATCTGGCGAGGTATCGGTGCAGGTGTCGGAGCGCGGCTGGGCGTGGCTGGTGTGCGGCCGCCGCCTGTTCGTCTGGCGCTATGCCCAGTCCAGCTCGGAGGCGGCCTCTCGCCGCCTGGCGCTGTGTCGCGAGCTCACCCTGCCGCCCAGTGACCTGGCGCACCGCGCTGAGCTGGTACAGGTAAGACGCCGCCGGATTCTACAACAGCGGGGAGGGATCTCGGCTCGTCACACATTGACCTGTTGCACCGTGCGAAGTCGCTACAAAAGGGGCGTGTGGCGGGCTCCCGGGAGGGACTCCGTACTCTGACGTAGGTACGATGGAGTGGTCGTTGAATCGTTCTTTGATATTAGGCATATACTTGCAACAATTAGAGACTAATTTCATGGGAATGCAGAAAGGGCTTTTAGTTTTACACCTGGTACATCAGTTGGTAGTCGTCAATGTCACTAATTTCTAACGTTTCGAAAGTAATCTCGTTAGTTCGGCAGTCAGTAATGCTTCGTAACTGTCTGACCGCTCCCTGTGCGCGCCGCCAGGTGCTCGGCGGCTCCGAGGTGCACGTGCCCAGTTGTCTGGCAGTGTCCCCCGAGGGCACGCTGCGCTTCTGGCCCAGCGTCATCTATGAGAGCTCCAGCACTGAAAGCAACGCTGACCTGCAGGTACGGTAATGGGGATGCTTCAGGAACACGATTTGGTAGTGTGGGATTTTGCGTTCAAGTAATCGCTGTTAGTGTGAACGAATCACGCGCAACGATGTTGGATTAGATTGGTCCAATCTCTGGACTATGACGGATCTCTAAAATCGGACAGTGCTTTGTTGCGGGCGTCCTGTGACGCTTCATACATGCGAAGATGCCAACTTTTGACCCCACGCCCCCCCCCCCCCGCGTGTCCAGGGCCAGGAGTGTGAGCGTCTGATCTGTCTGGGCGACTCGAGCTGCCTGCTGGCCACCACCACGTCCACGCTGGTGCTTGTCTCGTGGCCGGGCGGCGCGCTGGGCTGCCGTCGCCTGGCCCCGCCGGCCGGCCTGCTGGGCGGCATCGGCCGGCGCGTCTCCTCGCTCATCTGGGGAGCCATGCAGACCGCCGGAGCTGAGGAGGTGAGGACTGGAGACGGACAGACGGACGGGAGCGCAGGGGGACCCACGGTGATTGGGGCGGGCTTCGTCGGCGTTAGATAGTTACCCTGTATTGGTCTTGCATACTGCATTGATAACGAGGAACTGTGCAGCTGAATATGCTTGATTCACCACAAATTGAGAACACCACAAGTCTTGGACACAAGATTGTGCTTTTTTTAACTAGGAATAACAAATGCTATTTGAATATTTCTCCATCCTTCATTCTCGTATGAAAATCATTTATGAACGCATTGCCATTTTCATGAGCAAACTATCGGTTCTCACTAGCGACCATGTCGCACACCATCTGATACCCTGCCCCCCTCTCTCCAGCCGCTGGTTTCACTGCGAGCGGCGGCGCCGGAGGAGCCGGACTGTATCGGTCACACGGTGTACGTGATGACAGCGCGCCACCTGCAGCGCTGGTGGGTGGCCGACGCCGAGCACATGGACTCGCAGCTCGACGTGGAGCGGCTGGCGCGTGACGCTTTCGTTCAGCACCTCTGGGTAAGCAAATAGGCCGCGGAGGCACGCGGAGTTAATCCGTAAAGGAACGGCAGGTTTTGTTTTGTGTGTAATGTCTGAATATTGAAAGCTCCCCAGAGCTATTGAATGTAAGCTATTGCTGTTCATCTATTTGTTCATCGATATGAGCTTTTCGTTTCCGCAGAGTGCCGACACAGCCAGCGAGGAACTGGAGGTGACCCTGCGGGACCTGTGGGTGACCAACGTCGGCATCGTGGTTCTGGCCACCGCACTGAGTCCCACTCAGCCCGGCACGGCCGTATTCGCCATAGGTAAGGCGATGTGCCAAAGCGGTACTTCTTCCCCACACAGCACGGCACGGTCGTATTCGTTATTCTGCTGGACTTCTTTTTGCAAAGTTACTGGTACAGCTGATGCGATTTTTACGTTACTGTGCGAAAAGGCTAAGGTGTTACGACAGGACACCATGATTCGATTGTGTCCTGTGCACACCGTGAAATGGGCCAGTGCACAAAATCATCACCTCACTTTCCGGCCTATTAAAGCAGACATTACCTCATAAGGTCTGCTAGCAGACCTGGCCATTTCACTGAGTATTACACTCATAGTCAGGTAAAAGCCCAAGATGAAATTTCATTATCATCCTCCCATGATAATTTCAACGACATGCTGACGTATCTATGTATTGTAGTCTACGTCATTGTTTCTTTACAAAACAAAACATCTTGTACATGGTGGCCACACAAGCAACATGAGGATTGATCGGTCGCATGCGGCATAAAGCAAAGTTTGTCGACTGGTTGTTGCTTCTATACTAACTAAGCGACAAAGTTCTTCAAGTGTATGGCCTTCTTCTTTGCAGTCGATGTAAATATTAAAACAGAAATGGCATTGGAAGCGCTCGACCGAGAATCTCTGGTCGGGAGATAATGGCTTCACCTTGGTTTGACCGTTTCAATAATGCGCTGGCTAACGTCCTTTGGACACAGTATACAGTCATCCCTTACTTCACCACATATCAAGAAGCACATGGCTCAAGAGCGGGCATCGATATTCATCTTCATCTTCATCTTCATCTTCGTGTTATCGGGACAAGAGGCACGATGTCCTGTAGGGCCCGTTCTCGCCGATTTCCATAACTTCACTTAGTACTCAGTCTGTTACAGGAGTGGAGTACCAGATCGACTCCCAGTGCGCATCCAGCCTGTTCTTAAAGACGTTGACTGAGGGCGAATGTACAATTTCTGCTGGAAGCCCGTTCCAATCGTTAATACACCGTACAGAAAATGAATTCAGTCTGGCACGACAGGTTGCACGAGGCTTCCGTAGTTTAAGTGTGTGACCCCGAGTTCGCCTTTCAGGATTCGTTGCCAGAAGCTCTGAAGGATCAGTATCAACGTGGCCGTGCAGCATCTTGTATGCGTGAATCATATCCATGCGTCTACGCCGATAATACAGTGACGGGAGCTTCAGTCTCTTCAGCCTTTCAGGATATGGAAGGTGGCGGATGCTCACCACTAACCGGGTGGCTCTTCTTTGGACCCTTTCGACTGCCTTCTGATCAGCTCTATTGAACGGACCCCAAACAAGACTGCTGAACTCCAGGTGAGGCCGCACGAGAGATTTGAAAAGAAGAGGCAGGGTAAATTCATCTAAAAAGGCGAAGGACCGGCGGATGACCGCAAGAACTTGAGACGCTTTGAAGACCGCCGTAGACGCTTGCTGTCGAAACTTCAAGATTGAGTCGACCTGCACACCCAGGTCTCTCTCGACTGACGTGTTTGTCAGTCTGTCCGACCCCATTTGAAATGAGTGGCGGTCCTTGGCTGCACCAACATGAAGCACTTTGCACTTATTCTCGTTAAATGGCAGCTGCCAAGTTCTAGACCATTCCACGAGGGCGTTCAGGTCTGCCTGCAATGTCCGTACATCATGTTCAGAAGAGATGCCTGAGAACAGCTTTGTGTCATCCGCGAACATTCGCACATTTGAAGTGACAGCATCTGGCAAGTCATTGACATAAAGCAAGAAGAGCAATGGGCCCAACACTGAGCCTTGGGGCACACCACTGCGCACAGGGACCAGGTCTGACAGGTTTCCATATAGGGACACTTGCTGCATTCTGCCTTCCAGGAATGATTCAATCCAAGACAACACTCGGTCACCAATACCATAACAGCGCAGCTTGCCTATCAGTCTCTTGTGTGGGACGGAGTCGAACGCCTTTCGGAAGTCAAGGTAAATCACTTCGACCTCCGTCTTGTCCTCCAACAGGCGGCTCCATGAGTCTATAGAGTCAAGCAGTTGCGTGTCACAAGATCGCTTCGGGCGGAAGCCATGTTGGTCCTTGGACAGCAGGTCATTTGACAGCAAATGGTCCATTAAACAATCACGGATGAGCGACTCAAGAATCTTACAGGGAACAGATGTGAGGCTGACAGGTCTATAGTTTCTTGGGTCTTCCTTTTCACCTTTCTTAAAGATGGGTATGACTTTACCGTGCTTCCAGTCTGCAGGAATAGACCCAGTTTCAAGCGATTTTCGGAACAGTAATGTCAAGGGAAGGGAGAGAGGACCACTCAACTCCCTTAAAACGCGGGGGTGAATGTCATCAGCTCCTGGGGCACTATTGGGGTTCAGTGCTTTAAGCTTTTCCATCACCGTGAAAAGGTTGACTGGTATATCGATCAGCGGCGGCCCTGTGTAACGGTTTGCTAGTTGTGGCACGACATCCGTTTTTTCAATAGTGAATGCGCCTGAGAAGACGTCATTCAGGAGCGAGGCCTTCTCTTTTTCCTCGCTAACAAGCTGGCCCTGGTCGTTTCTTAGATCACCAATACTTGATTTAACTTTACGGCGGCTGTTCACATATTTCCAAAAAGCCTTCGGGTTTACTTTCATGTTTGCTGATATCTTAGCTTCAAAATCTTTCCTTAACTGGCGAGTCAATGTCCTAAGCTTATTTCTACAAATCTTGTATCTGCTATAGTCGATCGGGTCTTGCGTTCTCATGTACACTGACCACAGTACCTTCTTCTTCTTCTTGAGGTTTAGTGAACGGCTATTCATGTAAACGTTCTTTTTAGACTTGACGCTCCTTGCTTTGGGTATGCACTCACTCATCAGCGATTCAAGTTTGCTCCTAAACCACTTGTAACCCGCGTCTACACTCATGGTTGACAAACAGCTCCAGTCAACTGCATGTAGTTTTACACGCAAGGCCGTGAAGTCAGCGCGGTGAAAATTCCATTTCAAGCCGGCAGAAGAACATTTTTTGTTGTAACAGGCAATATCGCATTTCAGTAGCACATGATCACTCCTTCCTAGTCCAGGACAATATTTGATCTTTGTTATCATATTCTCATCATTTGTAAACACCAAATCCAGTATACTAGGCCTACAACCCTCTCTAAATCTGGTAGGCTTGGTGACATGCTGGAACAGGAATGCATCCTGAACGGCAGACAAAAACTTGTTGGCAAAATGTGCTTCAGATGCGCTGCAAAAGTTGTTTTCCCAGTCAATCTGAGGAATGTTAAAATCCCCAACAATGAGCAGGTGAGTGTGCTTGAGAGAAATCGCATTTTGGAGTAAGCAAGACAAATCATCAACACTTCGATGGGGGTCGCCTGAGGGGCTGCGATAAATGCATCCGGCAAGTAGCACGTCATTGTTTTCCAAGCGCAATTGTACCCAATTGCGCTTGGAAAACTAATATTCACTCGGGTTCAGCCACTAGCAGCAGGTACTCTGATAGTTCAGTCGTTCCGGGCCGTACAGAAGTCTGCCAGAGACGACTACTTCAGTGGACGTTCCATGGGACCGCACCATGTTCAGACACCACGCGCGACGCGAGTTTCCAGTGTGTCTCAGTGTTCTAATCACCGTGAGTCCCACACTACAGTCACCACTAGTTGAGCGTTTCTCCCTTGGTCACGCGCGCCTCCAGATAGTCTATCTTCCGCTCCAGCTTGGTCAGCTTCTCGTTGAGGATGGCCAGCCGCGACTTGCAGCTGAGGTCGAACGAGTTGAGGAACTCGGCCGTCTTCTTGATGCTGTTGGTGATGACCTCGATGTACTCGCGGTTGGCCCAGTCCTGCTGGATCTGCATTTGAATGGCCTCTCGGTGGTTGGTAGCCATGATGGGGACTGTGGGCGACAAAAGCATTTTTAGAGGCCATCATCGAACCGCATATCAGAGGCTGCAATAAATACCATGATTGAAAGTCTCCAAGATAGAAATAGTGAACTGATGCATTTGTAAAAGGTCCAGAAAACATCTCTCCCTCTTAAAATTTTGTGTAGAAGTATCTTGCACTGGGTTCGATCATGGATGAGGTAAAAGATGAGTGTTATCTCAACCATGGTATTTGGTAAGATATTTCTTTGTGGTGGAAGTTTCATTTTCATTGCAGTTATGACAGCTTAAACTTTTAAAACTCTAGCTGAGCACTGTTTGAGATATGCCATGAACTAACAAAATTACAAAAAATATGGGTCAACAAAATTATGGGATGCAATGGAAGTATTTTTTTCAGATGTACCTAACATGTGACTGAAACATTGTTAGTGGATGTTTAATTATCACCACTGCCAAATTGTTGGCATTTTTCCTATTTAGTGAAAAGCATATGAACTGTGCTGTTCATAAATGAGACAGAAACCTCAGTATGTAATTTCCATTTAACGGAGTGCCAACCAACAGCATGCTGATTGAATTAGGTACACACCCAAAACTGCGATAGGACCAAAGTTGATGTTTGGCACTTCCTAAATTATGCTCAACAATTAAAATAGTTGCCAAACCATCTGATGTGTATATCAGGGTAGTTACAGTCAACTAGAAAATGATGTTCTGCCTCTTACAAGGTAATAGTTGACTGAGACATTAGGATGTGCCATTATTACTAATGCAATTTAATGTATCTGGTTTTGACAGTGGCGGATCCAGGGGGGCAAAATGGGCATTTGCCCCCCCCCAAACGGCATGATTTTAACATTGCGCCTATGGACGATGCATGGAAAGAATCGATAAATTTTTATGGTTTTCCCCCCCCCCCCAAACCTCTGAGCTGGATCCGCCTCTGGGTTTTGATACGGGCAGGGCCACCAGACAAGCTGTCACTCAGTCGGTATGAAATGTTGATAAAACAGTCTATAAGTTCAGGCAACTGTTTTCCTGTGAGGAATGGTATATCATGACTTATTCATGAAAACATTGTTCTACTCCTGTCTGAACACAAACACATTGATAATACAGAACATTTTTAGCCCATAACAGGCAAAAAGAATAGTTGATCAAAGTGTCAAGTGTTGTTTAAATTGATTAATTTAACTTCATGGACTTTGAAAAACATGCAGAACAAAATTTGAATACATGAAAATTACAAAATGAAAAGCTTGGTATTTGTGGTGGAATATTTCCATCCATTTATGATGAAAAGATACAGGATAAGTAACTAACTCACTTGTTCTTTTCAATCGTATATTCTTCCTGAAAATACAATAAACTGATCTGAGCACACTTTAACACAAATATTAGAAAAACGCACCAACCTGTGCAATCCACAAAGCAAATAAGTGTTGTGTTGCGATTGTTGCGCAGATGCTACGAAATTGAATGGAAGCGCTCGTAATACGGAGAAATTTCAAAAAAGTCCCTAGATACTATAGTTCAGCTAAATTCTCTAGCTATTGTTATTTGACCGAAACATAGGGCTGGAAGATGTCGTATCACGTATATGCTAATTGCTGAAACGAAACACTTATTAGAATTAGATGAGCTTTAAAACAATTATAACAATTATATTGAAAATATAATTGAAAAAACAATTATATTGAAACAATTATATTGCCGGTCCCGTAGCTCAGTCGGTAGGGCAGAGCGTGGGACTTCGCATGGTGAGAGCAAGTGTTCCTGGTTTTATCAGTCCGGGCTCGAAGCGCGACGGGTGCTTGACATTTATGGGCCTCCTGGCTCCTGACGGGCATGGTTGCGGTTGGTGGCAGGCCGTAGCCAGGCGAAGTCAGCGAGGGGACCGGCCGTGCGCGGCTATGTGCGCACGTTAAACTTTGGACTCCAAATTCTGCCACAGAACCGGAGGGCTGTTCACGGGCCCTGTGTGCGGTCGGACCGCACACAGCCTCCAAGCTCCGCCCACTGCGTCCCTACGTCAGCCTTCCGTCACCGCACACAGCGAACGCTGTGGCCGGTCGGGACTGGCCACAGCGGACCGTCCACCGCACGCAGCCGTGACGTCAGAGCCGCCTACCCATCCCCTACCCCCACGCCTGCTGGACGCACCGCACACACCGCACGCAGCAGTGTGCGGTGCCCGTGAACACCCGGAATTGCGCGATCGGAGGGTAGAGGGCAGGGTCATACATGCAGTTTTGCAAGAAATGGATAAATCATTTGGAATTGATAACGATTGAAAACTTCTCTCATTTTTTAGACAGACTAGCAGCAAAGTCCCGCGGCCCAACTGTTTTCCACACTAATCGAGATGTGCGGGACTGGAAGTCTCAAAATTGTCGCAGCTACTGACTAGCCAAGTCCGAAATTTGTTGGGATTTCCCGAACGTGCCCGATTAGGCTGGGACTGGTCGGAAGTTCCGGAGTTTGTCCCAAGTTGTCAACGTTTTTCAGCCATACCTATCCCCGTACCGTACTGCTGGCAAGGGATGCTCTTAGCTTAGGTTGCTGGTATACAAAATCCAGATATGTAGGTATGCGACAACCTTATTTTAGCCACAGATGAGTAGGCAGATCAGGTTTTTTTCCGTTTTCGAAGTCTTCAATCGATGAATATGGCCACGGTGATAAGTGGCTTTCGCAAAATGAGTTGTGAGGTGATGACCCGACATCGTCTTCACACCCTCTCTGTGCCTTGTTCGTAGGTGTGCTGGAGGACAGCGTGGACCGTCTGCCGCGCCAGTGGTCCCGGTTCGACGTCGTCCAGTACACGCTGCCGGTCGAACAGTGCGCCGGCACTGAGCTCCGCCTGCTGGCCCCCGGCGAGCGGGCCTACATCCAGCTGCGGCGTCAGATCCTCTGCGTCAACCGTGAGTTACCTCCTGCTGCCCCCTCCCCCCCCCCCCCGGCGAGCGGGCCTACATCCAGCTGCGGCGTCAGATCATCTGCGTCAACCGTGAGTGATCGGCGCTGTATTATATACGCAAACATTGTGTGGCCGGTGTCAGATCGTCTGCGTCAACCTTTGCTAACCGGTGTCCCGGTGTCTTCAATCTTTGTCAACCGCGAGATATCAGCGGCGATGTGTCGTTTTCACACATGTGACAGTAACTGTGTTCGGTCGACATCCGTCAGTTATCCATCCATCCTGTCTATTGATGCCCTCCCGTTACAACACTGTCCTCTATCTCCTAATGACCGCCACTCCCTTCGGCAGTGTCGTGTCCCTCAGAGCCGGCCGAGACGCTGCGTCTGTCGTCCCCGTCCGACCAGGTGCTCGGATGGGGTCTGGGCGCCGACTCTGCCCCGCTGGTCTTCACCAGCCACCACGGCCTGCTGAGGCTGAACGCGCGCGCCCCCTGCGGCGCCACCACCGTCGCCGATACCAGCACCACGTATGTTGAGAGAGATCAGCGGTCTTACAGATTATCGTTTTATTTTGCTACCGTGTGACATTTTTGCTTTCTAGCAATGTCTAATGACACCTTTTGTAAAATGCGTTTCGTTTGAGTCGTATTTTTATCGCGTAAGCAATATAAGAATTACGCTCCATCTGAAATACATTTGATAAATGTTGGCGTACATTCGTTGGTACATCATACGTTCTTAGTGGAATCGCTTACATGCGAGGCTGCTGTATAACACGTGACCCTCCGCCCCTCCCCGTTTCAGCGTCCCCGGCTCGATGTTGACCATGGACCAGAGCCGGCTGAACCAGTCTCTGAACGTGTCCATGACTCAGGCAGACGTGGATGAGCTGACCTCGGGCGGTCCCAAGGCGCGGCTCCGCGCCGCCTGCATCCTCTACTGCCGGAACGAGCTGGTGAGGGGTGGTGGGAATGGGGAGAGATTAGGGGCAGTGATTGACTAATGAGGGCAGGAGAAGGACAGCTGGGATCGAACAGTGCGATGTGCGTTTGATGGATTTGGTAGCCCAGAAACCTTGGTCAGAAACGTTTGCAATTGGCAACAACGATGTAATTTCATGCTGGGCTCAGCTGATGTTGGTTATAGGAACTGTTGGTGATAATCTAAGTTCTTTTTAAGCTGCCCGCTGCTCGATTCTAAACAACGTCTATTGCAGCGAGCACAGCTTTGGTTTCGCTACCACTTTGCACCGGCCCAAGAGCAATGGGCGCAAAATGACCCCAGTAGTTGGCGCGCCCTAACGCTCCAATAAACTACAATGGCCCAAGAGCAGCCGCCGCTTCATTACCCCAGCGCAGTTCGGTCGCTAGCCTGTGATTGTCTGACCCCACGACACGTCCCTCTCTCCAGACGCGCTGCGCAGAATTGGTGGAGGAGCTGTTTCCGCGCCGGTCGGCCGACGGGTTCGACTCACAGCTGGATAAAACGGTGGCCGACCTGAGCGCGGACGTCATCAACGACTACCCGGCGTCCGACCCGCGCTGGGCTGAGGCCATGCCGCACGGTCAGTAAAACTGCAGCGTGGCAGGGTGGTATGACAGTGGAAAGGGATGGGGATGGGACGAAGCGTGGGTTTCGTGCAAAATCACTTTTTTGTGTTACTCTGGAATGGTGTTACAGGAATAAATCTGGGAGGAACGCAGTATGTAATGCAGTCACAAATTATCTAGATTTATTTGTTCTACGCGTTTGCTCTCTCACTCGGTAAGCGTTAACTACCGTGTCAATCATTTCCTCCAAGCGTTGACATCCGTCTCGCTCTGCACCGTCTTACAGATGCCACCGTGTCGACGACCAACTCTCTGATCCTGCTAAATCAGCTCGGCGACAAGCGGGAGGCGCACCAGCTCTACCTGGCCTTCCTCCGGGCCGTCGGACTCTGGGACCGGGTGAGAGAAATGCGATGGATCTGTTGCAACGGTGGTGACGTCAGTGCATTTAGTTTTTTTTAGAGCTGCTGTCGGTGCCAACTGCCATTGTTGTTCGGATGATTGCTTCTTTGAATGAAGAATGGACTCGGGGGTCCTGAAAGGGTATACTCGTCGGGCGATCGACGACGGATAGGCCGGGAGAAACAAACCGCAATGTGTTGTCTGAGGAGCTACTGCGCTTACCATAATGACATTCTCACTAATGATTATTGTTTAAACTCTGGTAGACCGGGGCCATGATTGTTCGTGGTGAGTGCCGTCTGCCGCTTGTTTTCCTTGCCGTCTGAAACAACTGCTGACGTCTGTCCCTCCGCAGCTGACGGGTATCAGTCGCGAGGATTCGGCGGTGGCCACCACTCAGGTGCTGCGTGAGCACCACGAGAAGATCCTGGCCGCCATGGCGCTCACCAACCAGTCGGCACAGTGAGTAGGGGACGGCGATAGCTGACGGGGCTTAGTATGGACTGGTACTGCAGGTGACTCATGGTGGACGTCGCCTTGCTTCGTGCCTATCAAGTGACCAGTCTATGACATTAGGCTAGGACGTCAGGCATTGGACGTGACGTTGGTCTTTCTGTGGCCTGTGTTTGACCTGCACAATGCGCTTATGGCATGTGAACTATTTGAGACATTGGGTTGGGTCAACTGTTCGATGACTCTTTTCTGTGATCTGTGTTTGACCTTCGACCTGCCAGGCTGAATCAGGTGGTAATGTTTGACCTGTGTTTGACCTGTGACCCGCCACTCGCCAGACTGGGTCAGGTGGTCGACGACGCCGTCACCCGCGTGGTCGAGGAGCGCGGCGAGGTGCCGCAGCACCCGCTCACGGCGCAGGACGTCTTCTTCCGCCACCTGTCGGCCGTGGACGATATTATCGGTGCGCTGGTCGGCCTCCAGGAGGAGCTGCTGGCCACGGGCGCTCCGCCGCGCGACCTGGTGCAGCTGACCTCGGACACAAACACCATACTGGTGGTGAGTGGAACGGGCCGGGCGCCGCACAGTCGCGTCTGGCTGCTCGAATAACCATTCAAAGGCGAGATAAGTGAGGCCTCTGATATTAAGTTATGGGAATACACCAGCAAGTCACCCTGTTAGCACTGACCTCGTTGATCACTGACTTCACTGTCCATTGACCTTGACTGCTGCCCCAAAAGGCAACCGACCTTAACCAGTAATGACGGGCGCCTTCTTCCTCCGCCCTCAGCGGATGCTGACGTCTGTGTCGGCGGCGGCGGCCGACCTAACCCCTGAACAGACCCCCACCACCGGGGAGGAGGGATCTGAGTGGCCCCAGCAGCAGCAGTGCCGCGAGCGGCAGCCCTGGGGCACGGCCGGTCCGGCCCGCGAGCTGCTTCACCGTCAGTACCAGATCACACTCAAACAGGCGCTGCCCAACACGGAGACGGGCGCGACACGGACCAGCCTCTACCAGCAGGTCAGGGGAGACACAGGCCAGGCTTCACCAGGACCAGTATTTTATAAGCTGGACAGGATGAGGGAAATAGCTGGAAAAGGAAGGGAGAATGTTGGTAAGGATAAACAAAGGGGCAGTGGAGCTATCATGGTTATCGATGACTGATATGAATCGGGAACGAGAGACGAAGTGAAAAACTTGAAGACGTTTTGTTTCACAATGCAAGTGTAACACCCTATTCTTACATTGACCTGACCTGACCCGCCAGCTGCTGGAGCTGGCTGACCTGCTGCTGTCCGGCTACACTGACCTGACCTGACCTGACCCGGTAGCTGCTGGAGCTGGCTGACCTGCTGCTCTCCGGGTACGCCGTTCAGTTGACCTGACCTGACCTGACCTGACCTAACCCGCCAGCTGCTGGAGCTGGCTGACCTGCTGCTCTCCGGGTACACTCGACTGACCTAACCTGACCCGGCAGCTGCTGGAGCTGACTGACCTGTCGCTGTCGGGCTACACCCAACTGACCTGATCTGACCCGCCAGCTGCTGGAGCTGACTGACCTGCTGCTGTCCGGCTACACTGACCTGACCTGACCTGACCCGCTAGCTGCTGGAGCTGGCTGACCTGCTGCTCTCCGGCTACACTCAACTGACCTGACCTGACCCGCCAGCTGCTGGAGCTGGCTGACCTGCTGCTCTCCGGCTACACTCAACTGACCTGACCTGACCCGGCAGCTGCTGGAGCTGGCTGACCTGCTGCTCTCCGGGTACACCGTTCAGTTGACCTGACCTGACCTGACCTGACCTGACCCGGCAGCTGCTGGAGCTGGCTGACCTGCTGCTTTCCGGGTACATCATCCATTCTGACCTGATCTGACCTGACCCGACCCGGCAGCTGCTGGAGCTGGCTGACCTGCTGCTCTCCGGCTACACCGTTCAGCTGGAGAGTCTGCGCGGCGTCGAGCGGTATGCGGCGGTGGAGGCGGAGTTTGAAAAGGACCGCTACCAGTTGATCCATCCGCTATGTAAGCAGCGGGGGGAGGGGAACTAGGGTGGAGTAGGATGGAGGGCCTGGACTTGGATTGAAGAGGAATAATGATGTCTGAAACGGTGATGGACTGCGGTGAAGTGCGTGTTGGACTGCGGTGAAGTGCAGGGTGTTGACTGTTGCGGATGGTTTACGGAAGTGTGAAAAGATTTCTATGATGAATTTTGATCGTGTCAAGACAATCGATATTGAAATTAGATTTATTTTTGGTCCTTTGTTCTAGATTTTTATTTAGGTCAGCGAAGGGAAGTTTGTAACTGGTTTGATATTTGCAATTTTCAATTGCGTTGGGACTGGGGTCATACTACCGTTTGCCCCGTCTGCACTGTAAGTCCCCAAATTTCCCGCCCGTCCCGTTTCAGTGGAGGCTGAGGAGTACGAGCGTGCCACCAGTCTGGCCGAGAAGTACCTCGACTTCCGTATCCTGGTGGAGGTCTGTGAGAAGACCAACAGCACCGAGCGGCGTAACAAGTACCTGACACAGTTCGCCGACAAGGTACGGAGAGAGGAGGGAGAGAGACGCTGGTCGTCGGCGTTAATGCATCTGTACCGTACAACTTCATCCGCATGGCTAGACCTAACTTATCGTAACTAAATAGTTTTTAGCGTCCCAGTCAGGTTGCACTCGCCATGCTGTTTCTGTTTACCGTTATATTTTGTAATTTATCGCTATGACTTGACTGTACCATAATTGACCCAGCTCACTAATATGTCGCCCGCCGACCCGTACCGGTGACCCCGCTGACTGATATGTCCTCCGTGGGCAGGGTTTCGCCGACTTCCTGTTCAACTGGTACCTGGACCAGGGCCGGCGCGGACAGCTGCTCAGCCAGTGTCGCCGTGCCGAGCTCGCCGGCTTCCTACAGGAGTACCGCGGCCTGCGCTGGCTGAATGAGCTGGAGGCCGGGCGGTATGGACAGGCGGGGGATACACTGGAGCAGTGTGCCACGTCGGAGACGGAGTTCCTCACCAGGTGAGCCGCCGGATGGGTGGACGGTGGAAATGGACCTCGCAAGGTCGCCACACGGGAGCTGGTGGGGTAGGACGCGGTGAGAAGCGAAGGGAACACTCAAAGAAAAATGTTTTGCCAGATTTGCTCAAGAACAACGCGTTGGAATTCATGTCTTTAATTATGTTCCACGTCTTTGAGCGCTTTATTGCAACGCTTGGAACGAAGTACCGAGCCACAGCTACTCGATCAATATTGGATGGAGATGGTTTGTGGTGCGGTTAATGCTATGGCGCTGGATGGCGTGGGGTCCTTATTTGACCAGCACCCACCCACTCGTTTCTGTCGTTCTCGTACCACAGGAAGAAGACCTATCTGAGTCTGGCGAAGCTGTGTGCGCTGGCCGGCCGGCAGGGCAATGAGCTGGAGGGCAGACTGGCGCGGCTGCAGCCCGAGTTTGAGCTGACGCAGCTTCAGGAGCAGCTGCCGCTCTCTGTACTGGAGGTGAGGGATGGGAGCAGGAGGGGAGAGAGAGAGAGAGAGAGAGAGAGAGAGAGAGAGAGAGAGAGAGAGAGAGAGAGAGAGAGAGAGAGAGAGAGAGAGAGAGAGAGAGAGAGAGAGAGAGAGAGAGAGAGAGAGAGAGAGAGAGAGAGAGAGAGAGAGAGAGAGAGAGAGAGAGAGAGAGAGAGAGAGAGAGAGAGAGAGAGAGAGAGAGAGAGAGAGAGAGAGAGAGAGAGAGAGAGAGAGAGAGAGAGATAGAAGAGAGAGAGAGAGAGAGAGAGAGAAGAGAGAGAGAGGAGAGAGAGAGAGAGAGAGAGGAGAGAGAGAGAGAGAGAGAGAGAGAGAGAGAGAGAGAGAGAGAGAGAGAGAGAGAGGAGAGAGAGAGGAGAGAGAGGAGAGAGAGAGAGAGAGAGAGAGAGAGAGAGAGAGGAGAGAGAGAGAGAGAGAGAGAGAGAGGAGAGAGAGAGAGAGAGGAGAGAGAGAGAGAGAGATAGAGAGAAGAGAGAGAGAGAGAGGAGAGAGAGAGAAGAGAGAGAGAGAGAGAGAGAGAGAGAGAGAGAGAGAGAGAGAGAGAGAGAGAGAGAGAGAGAAGAGAGAGAGAGAGAGAGAAGAGAGAAGAGAGAGAGGAGAGAGAGAGAGAGAGAGAAGAGAGAGGAGAGAGAGAGAGAGAGAGAGAGAGAGAGAGAGAAGGATAGAGAGAGAGAGAGAGAGAGAGAAGAGAGAGAGAGAGAGATAAGAGAGAGAGAGAG